>NW_026967781.1:0-180878 GCF_028390025.1 Pseudophryne corroboree | reverse complement strand
AAAGAATGGAAAAAAAACCACGGTTAGGTGGTATATATTATAATAATAATACAATTATGGATGGACGGACTGCCTGCCGACTGCCGACACAGAGGTAGCCACAGCCGTGAACTACCGCACTGTACACTGGTTGATAAAGAGATAGTAGTATACTCGTAACAACTAGTATGACACTATGACGACGGTATAAAGAATGGAAAAAAAACCACGGTTAGGTGGTATATATTATAATAATAATACAATTATGGATGGACGGACTGCCTGCCGACTGCCGACACAGAGGTAGCCACAGCCGTGAACTACCGCACTGTACACTGGTTGATAAAGAGATAGTAGTATACTCGTAACAACTAGTATGACACTATGACGACGGTATAAAGAATGGAAAAAAAACCACGGTTAGGTGGTATATATTATAATAATAATACAATTATGGATGGACGGACTGCCTGCCGACTGCCGACACAGAGGTAGCCACAGCCGTGAACTACCGCACTGTACACTGGTTGATAAAGAGATAGTAGTATACTCGTAACAACTAGTATGACACTATGACGACGGTATAAAGAATGGAAAAAAAACCACGGTTAGGTGGTATATATTATAATAATAATACAATTATGGATGGACGGACTGCCTGCCGACTGCCGACACAGAGGTAGCCACAGCCGTGAACTACCGCACTGTACACTGGTTGATAAAGAGATAGTAGTATACTCGTAACAACTAGTATGACACTATGACGGTATAAAGAAAGAAAAAAAAATACCACGGTTAGGTGGTATATATTGTAATACAATTATGGATGGACGGACTGCCTGCCGAGTTCCGACTGCCGACACAGAGGTAGCCACAGCCGTGAACTACCGCACTGTACTGTGTCTGCTGCTAATATAGACTGGTTGATAAAGAGATAGTATACAATACATACAACAATGAATATACTACTATACTGGTGGTCAGGCACTGGTCACCACTAGTCACACTGGCAGTGGCACTCCTGCAGCAAAAGTGTGCACTGTTTAATTTTAAATTAATATAATATTATGTACTCCTGGGGGCTCCTGCTATAACAACCTGCAGTGCTCCCCAGTCTCCCCCACAATTATTATAAGCTTTGCCTTTTATACATTGATGTGCAGCACACTGGGCTGAGCTGAGTGCACACAGACTGAGTCACACTGTGTGACTGGCTGCTGCTGTGTATCGTTTTTTTTCAGGCAGAGAACGGATATAGCAGAGAACGGATATATATTAAAATAAATAAAAGTTAACTAACAACAACTGCACTGGTCACTGTGGTAAACTCTGTCTGACTCTGCACAATCTCTCTCTCTCTTCTAATCTAATTTCTAATGGAGAGGACGCCAGCCACGTCCTCTCCCTATCAATCTCAATGCACGTGTGAAAATGGCGGCGACGCGCGGCTCCTTATATAGAATCCGAGTCTCGCGAGAATCCGACAGCGTCATGATGACGTTCGGGCGCGCTCGGGTTAACCGAGCAAGGCGGGAGGATCCGAGTCTGCTCGGACCCGTGAAAAAAACATGAAGTTCGTGCGGGTTCGGTTTCAGAGAAACCGAACCCGCTCATCTCTACTATATACTGTAATAATGAAGGGAGGCTTATCCTGTGATATACATGAAAATTTGTGGCACTCCCCCGTGCACACTGACATCTCCCACTGCAAGGGAGAAAGAGAATGGGTGGGGACCGCGAGACGGTACACCTGAGGTAAGTATACGGGAGGGGGAGAGGAGAGAATGCTCCAGCCACATTCGCTGGGCTCAGTATACTAGATTTAAAAATGATTGACGTGCAAGTGTTTTTATCGCACTCTGTTTACAAGGCCAGCTTAAATCCCAGCGGGTGTTATAGTGAAGGCCGTATTATACAAAGTGGCATAATTGGGTACTTTCGATTTAGGTAAGTTGCCGCTGCCATGGCATAGAAATGCCGGAAATGGCACCTCATCTTGCCCCCATCACTGTCAGATCTTGCTGAAGACTTGTAGACTTTTGTATGCAGTCCTACGGGGGTTGTGAATAAACATCAGCGAGTCCGGAGCTACCATAAGTGTGGCAAATAGCCGCACCGACTCGCAGGGTGAATGTAACTAAATTGACCCCAATATCTATCTACAGTAGATCTTCAGCTTCTGTTTAGAAAGATTCTATGAAAATATTTGAATATCTCTTTTCTGGTCATAGAACTTGGGTTCCTTCTATTTATGAAGGTCCAGTTATTATTATATTTTTTTACTATCTATTGAAGGCTAGAGCCAGCGGTGGCCACCGACAAGTATTGCCAGCAGTGACTATTGCCAAGTTCTGATGGTAGTAGCCGCTACGGGGTGTCTCCAACAACAGCTGCAAGGGCATAGCTACCATAGGTGCAGGGAGTGCGGCTGCTCTGGGGCCCAGAGCTGAGAGGGGCCACCTTCCCTGTCACAGTTACATGTGTTATATACAGGGTGTAGCTACCATAGGTGCAGGGAGTGCGGCTGCTATGGGGCCCAGAGCTGAGAGGGGCCACCTTCCCTGTCACAGTTACATGTGTTATATACAGGGTGTAGCTACCATAGGTGCAGGGAGTGCAGCAGCTATGGGGCCCAGAGCTGAGAGGGGCCACCTTCCTTGTCACAGTTACATGTGTTATATACAGGGTGTGGCTACCATAGGTGCAGAGAGTGTAGCTGCTATGGGGCCTAGAGCTGAGAGGGGCCACCTTCCCTGTCACAGTTACATGTGTTATATACAGGGTGTAGCTACCATAGGTGCAGGCAGTGCAGCTGCTATGGGGCCCAGAGCTGAGAGGGGCCACCTTCCTTGTCACAGTTACATGTGTTATATACAGGGTGTGGCTACCATAGGTGCAGAGAGTGTAGCTGCTATGGGGCCTAGAGCTGAGAGGGGCCACCTTCCCTGTCACAGTTACATGTGTTATATCCAGGGTGTAGCTACCATAGGTGCAGGCAGTGCAGCTGCTATGGGGCCCAGAGCTGAGAGGGGCCACCTTCCTTGTCACAGTTACATGTGTTATATACAGGGTGTGGCTACCATAGGTGCAGAGAGTGTAGCTGCTATGGGGCCCAGAGCTGAGATGGGCCACCTTCCCTGTCACAGTTACATGTGTTGTATACAGGGTGTAGCTACCATAGGTACAGGGAGTGCAGCTGCTATGGGCCCAGAGCTGAGAGGGGCCACCTTCCCTGTCACAGTTACATGTGTTATATACAGGGTGTAGCTACCATAGGTGCACAGAGTGTAGCTGCTATGGGGCCCAGAGCTGAGAGGGGCCACCTTCCCTGTCACAGTTACATGTGTTATATACAAGGGTGTAGCTACCATAGGTGCAGGGAGTGCAGCTGCTATGGGGCCCAGAGCTGAGATGGGCCACCTTCCCTGTCACAGTTACATGTGTTGTATACAGGGTGTAGCTACCATAGGTACAGGGAGTGCAGCTGCTATGGGCCAAGAGCTGAGAGGGGCCACCTTCCCTGTCACAGTTACATGTGTTATATACAGGGTGTAGCTACCATAGGTGCAGGGAGTGCAGCTGCTATGGGGCCCAGAGTTGAGAGGGGCCACCTTCCCTGTCACAGTTACATGTGTTATATACAGGGTGTAGCTACCATAGGTGCAGGCAGTGCAGCTGCTATGGGGCCCAGAGCTGAGAGGGGCCACCTTCCTTGTCACAGTTACATGTGTTATATACAGGGTGTGGCTACCATAGGTGCAGAGAGTGTAGCTGCTATGGGGCCTAGAGCTGAGAGGGGCCACCTTCCCTGTCACAGTTACATGTGTTATATCCAGGGTGTAGCTACCATAGGTGCAGGCAGTGCAGCTGCTATGGGGCCCAGAGCTGAGAGGGGCCACCTTCCTTGTCACAGTTACATGTGTTATATACAGGGTGTGGCTACCATAGGTGCAGAGAGTGTAGCTGCTATGGGGCCCAGAGCTGAGATGGGCCACCTTCCCTGTCACAGTTACATGTGTTGTATACAGGGTGTAGCTACCATAGGTACAGGGAGTGCAGCTGCTATGGGCCCAGAGCTGAGAGGGGCCACCTTCCCTGTCACAGTTACATGTGTTATATACAGGGTGTAGCTACCATAGGTGCACAGAGTGTAGCTGCTATGGGGCCCAGAGCTGAGAGGGGCCACCTTCCCTGTCACAGTTACATGTGTTATATACAAGGGTGTAGCTACCATAGGTGCAGGGAGTGCAGCTGCTATGGGGCCCAGAGCTGAGATGGGCCACCTTCCCTGTCACAGTTACATGTGTTGTATACAGGGTGTAGCTACCATAGGTACAGGGAGTGCAGCTGCTATGGGCCAAGAGCTGAGAGGGGCCACCTTCCCTGTCACAGTTACATGTGTTATATACAGGGTGTAGCTACCATAGGTGCAGGGAGTGCAGCTGCTATGGGGCCCAGAGTTGAGAGGGGCCACCTTCCCTGTCACAATTACATGTGTTATATACAAGGGTGGTGCTACCATAGGTGCAGGGAGTGCAGCTGCTATGGGGCCCAGAGCTGAGAGGGGCCAAGTTCCCTGTCACAGTTACATGTGTTGTATACCACAGTTACATGTGTTGTATACAGGGTGTAGCTACCATAAGTGCAGGCAGTGCAGCTGATATGGGGCCCAGAGCTGATATGGGCCACCTTCCCTGTTACAGTTACATGTGTTATATACAGGGTGTAGCTACCATAGGTGCAGGGAGTGCAGCTGCTATGGGGCCCAGAACTGAGATGGGCCACCTTCCCTGTCACAGTTACATGTGTTATGTACAAGGGTGTAGCTACCATAGGTGCAGGGAATGCAGCTGCTATGGGGTCCATAGCTGAGAGGGGCCACCTTCCCTGTCACAGTTACAAGTGTTATATACAAGGGCATAGCTACCATAGGTGCAGGGAATGCAGCTGCTATGGGGCCCATAGCTGAGACGGGCCACCTTCCCTGTCACAGTTACATGTGTTATATAAAGGGTCATAGCTACCATAGGTGTAGGGAGTGCAGCTGCTATGGGGCCCAGAGCTGAGAGGGGCCACCTTCCCTGTCACAGTTACATGTGTTATATACAGAGACGTAGTTATCATAGGTGCAGGGAGTGCAGCTGCTGTGGGGCCAGAGCTGAGAGGGGCCACCTTCCCTGTCACAGTTACATATGTTATATACAGGGTGTAGCCACCATAGGTGTAGGGAGTGCAGCTGCTATGGAGCCCAGAGCTGAGAGGGGCCACCTTCCCTGTCACAGTTACATGTGTTATATACAGGGTGTAGCTACCATAGGTGCAGGGAGTGCAGCTGCTATGGGGCCCAAAGCTGAGAGGGGCCATCTTCCCTGTCACAGTTACATGTGTTATATACAGGATGTAGCTACCATAGGTGCAGGCAGTGCAGCTGCTATGGGGACCAGAGCTGAGAGGGGCCACCTTCCCTGTCACAGTTACATGTGTTATATACAGGATGTAGCTACCATAGGTGCAGGGAGTGCAGCTGCTATGGGGCCCAGAGCTGAGAGGGGCCACCTTCCCTGTCACAGTTACATGTGTTGTAGACCGAAGCCTATTTACCAAAGACAGCGGAAGTCAGACTATGTACCAAAGTCAGGTTTCCCAGTGCACTGCCCTTGTAAGACCTGGCAAAGCAGAGGGGACATGGACTCTCCGGAGTTTCGGTAAGTGTACTCTCACTGCTGCCAGATGGTACCAATCCTCAGCTGCCCTGGCAAGCCTTGTGGGTTAAATTAGCCCCCAAAATATTTTATATTGCTGCAGTAGGCGGCAATAGAAAATTTTGAGTAAATACTTTATAGGTGACAATTTAACAGTTAGCACACCTGAAGTTTAATTTCTGCTCCTTTACCATGTTAATATGTTTGCACGACGTTTAATGGACATAAAATGACGGGCCTATTAGAGAGGCGGGACTGGCGTTTCAAATAGAGCAGTCTTGGTGCAACCCACACATATGGCTCTCAGCCTGTTCTACTGAATTAAGGCCCTCATTCCGAGTTGATCGCTAAGAGTCATCGCATCGCAAATGTACGAAATGTAAGTATCTGCGCATGCGCAAATGCGTGATTACGCATGCGCGAGTACATACGTACGACAACTGTGCAAAATTACTCAGAAAAAATAAAGCCGTAACTGCCAAACGAAAACGAGGAGTGGCGTGGGCGTGGCGGAGGCGAGACTTCGCAATGCTCCGACAAGGGCGTGAAAGTGGGCGTACAGTGTGGGAGTATTCAACTCGCAATGGGCGTGTTTTTCGCAAATAAACATTGTCGCTGTTAAAACTAACATAGGAAACCGTAGCAACATTCACGCAGCAGCAGAGTAGGTCTGCAGTTACTCTACATTTGCGAAGTACTGGTACAAGTGTGTATGCAGTAATTAGCAGTTCATTGGATATCACATTCATCTGATGTCCAATTACTTGTTAATTAATGAGCAGATGAAAGTTACCAACCAGCAATTGTCTGAACACACATTACATGTTTAGTCTACTCACATAGAAATCTCACACACTGCCAAATAAGGGTGTTTATTTTTTTGGAAATTGTTGTGTAAGCCTTTTTAAAACTTGTTTTAATGTGTGTAAGACTCCCAAATACAAGCAAATGAAAATATTTGTGAAAGTGTTTGAAATCTGCATAATTGTTTAAAAATAAACCAACACCAACATAATGCAGCATACACTTTAATTTAGGCTTAAAAGTCACAATAATATTTGATTATAATATCTGACAATGTTTGAAATGATGTCCTGTTGACCCTAGATATTTATAAAAAGCGTCGTGTCTGTTTACTTAATATGGACATTAAAGTGTGGTGCAAAGCATACCTTTTTTTTTTTTTTTTTTTCAATTTTTAAGGAGAATTAGCAGATTGGTCTACAAGTGTCTATATGCTGACCTAATCTTTCTGGAACTGCATTACCTGGAAGAAACTGCTCAAATTTTTGAAATATATTTTTTATTACTATATAATTTTTTGACAACATTTAAACATGGCTCCACATGAGTCGCACAGGCAGAGATGGACCAAGCAGCAAGCAGATGGCACTGACAATCATTAGATAGCAGAACTCAGTACTCTGCAAAAGTCTGCTTCTGACAAAAGTATATTTTTAAAGCATAAATAAAACATGACACACCCTGCCACACACACATTTTAAACCAAATGAGAAAGAATTAGGATCCACCACACAAACACAACAATACATAGCACACTAGTAAGAGGAAGATGGCTCTGGTGTTTATACACATAAACTCACAGGCTACAATACATCCAAACAGAAAGAATACATTTCACTAAGAGGGAGTTATCCATTCTGGTCACACAAGCCAACTCCAAAAATACAGAGAGGCAACATCAAAAACATGGGTGCTGCCCATCTGGAGAGACATCATTTTCTTCTTTTTCTCCCCGCCTGAGGCTGTTCTTCTTTGGAAGGTCTGCGGAGCGACCTTCGTTGGGCCTGCCCAGTGGGCTGTTCTTCCTGGGCAGGGGCAGGGGAGGGAGCCGATGTGGGTGGCTCTCTGCCACTGTGGGCAAGGGAGACAGCGATGGCCTGGAGCCCTTGCAAGATGTTATTTGCAAGGGTTTGGAATGAGGAGGCAAGTTGTTCTTGGCCCTGCCTGATCTCTGCCAGACCTTGGCAGAGTTGAGCAACACCTTGCTCAACACAGGTTCGGTGCTCAGTGAGCCGGACAGCTATCTGGCTTACCTCCCGGATGACCCCGTCTTGAAACCGATTTAGGCTCTCACCATACCTAGCGATTTCAAGCAGGATCTCCGGGATAGCAGAGGGTTGGGTGGGGGGGCCAGTAGGAACCTGCAGAGGTGGGATTTGTTGGCCCACACTGCCAGACTCACTAGGTCCCTCCACCTCAGCCTCAACCACATAACCGTCCTGTGACTCAAACGGATCACCCCCCTGTGCTGTGTTTTGTGGCAAGCAAATAGAAGAATGTGTGGGAAAAAAGTAGGATACAAAATTAGTTTATTATTATAAATACTGTCAAAATTACAGACAACTAAATGTGTAAACTTACCTTCCAAGTCATGTCCCGTCAGGATCTCAGGCAGGTCCGTGTCCATATGAGACACCCCTTGGCCCTCCTCATAACTGACACAGGGCATCGCCATCTCCTCCAAGTCAGTATACTCCACAGCGACAGGTGCTCCTCCACCTGTAGCCCTTGAGGCATTCCACTCCGCAGCCCTCTTTGCCTTCAGGCGGGATTTGAAGTCGGCCCACCTACATATGTATTGTGAAAGAGGGACAAAGTAGAGTCTTATTATTTGTCTAAGCTAATATATAGGACACGTGTTCTGCTTGTGTTTGCTAGACATAACATCACATGTAACTACATTTTTTAGTCAACTTAGCACAGAAAAAGGACTGTCAATATGCACTTACCGTCGTCTCACTTCCTGTGATGTTCTGACGACAGAGCCAACTTCATTCACAGATTTTGTGATGTCTCTCCAGATTCGTTCTTTTGAAGCAGCCCCCATGTTTTTTGGCCCTCTATGGATTTTGGACATGGCCTGCGTGACCAAGACACGCAACTCCCTCTTAGTGAATGCAGGCTGTCTTTTCTTCCGTCTGGAGGTAGCCTGTGAGGTTTCTTGTTGTTCATCACCATCTTCCTCCTCACTAGCAGCTTCTGTCTGTTGTGTTTGTGTGGCTAAAGCCAATTCTCCCTCAGTTTGGTCACTTTGTGTGTGTGGCAGAGTATCCCCAGTCAATTGTTGTGGTTCAGAAGCAGACATTTGCAGAGTACTAGGTCCTGCCTCTTCAACATCCGCAGAGGCGTATTCCAGCATGCGCCGTTGGCAATCTATGCGTCTTTTCCGCAATGCCATCTCCTGCTCTGCAATGCGGTCCATCTCTGCTGCGATTTGCTCACGAGAAGCCATGTTTGTGATGACGTGTGTACGCCGAGGTGTGTGCTTATATACCTACGTGCGTATCGTTAATTCACACAGGTGTACACTGTTAATCTGATTAATGATTGCACTGCTTATTTAAGGGCCTACTTTGCACGCTGTGAGTGTAGGTAGTTTGGAGTTTCACTTGAGTTTGTTGGCTTGTGCGTGAAGGTGCTATAGGAATTTGCAGAGTGAGTAATTGTCAAGCATACATTTGTCCTTTCGTTTGCGTTTTGAGTATAGACATTTTTTTGTTGCGTTTTTTCGTTTGTGAGTATTCTGGAAATCTTCTTGGTAATTTTTTGAATTCAAAGTTTTT
Source organism: Pseudophryne corroboree (assembly GCF_028390025.1). NCBI lineage: Eukaryota > Metazoa > Chordata > Amphibia > Anura > Myobatrachidae > Pseudophryne > Pseudophryne corroboree. The sequence continues at coordinate 171,610 of NW_026967781.1, read as the reverse complement.
TTTTTGTTTTTTTTTATTTTTATTTAAAAACACATATATATTTAGCAAGTCCATTTTTGTAAATAAAACTGTGCTTCTTTGATTTGACTGTCATTTTTGTTCTCTTGTAGGAGTTGTTTTTTGGGTGAGGAAACCCTTGTATATTTGGAGTTTTTGGTGTGCAAGAAAACACAAAAACTTTATTGATTTTGGATCAGGTAAGTGCCCTTTGCCTGTGTTGTTGTTTGTTTGTTTGTTTGAATGGTCTGTATGTTGTTTTTGACTGTCATTTTTGTTCTCTTGTAGGAGTTGTTTTTTGGGTGAGGAAACCCTTGTATATTTGGAGTTTTTGGTGTGCAAGAAAACACAAAAACTTTATTGATTTTGGATCAGGTAAGTGCCCTTTGCCTGTGTTGTTGTTTGTTTGTTTGAATGGTCTGTATGTTGTTTTTGACTGTCATTTTTGTTCTCTTGTAGGAGTTGTTTTTTGGGTGAGGAAACCCTTGTATATTTGGAGTTTTTGGTGTGCAAGAAAACACAAAAACTTTATTGATTTTGGATCAGGTAAGTGCCCTTTGCCTGTGTTGTTGTTTGTTTGTTTGAATGGTCTGTATGTTGTTTTTGACTGTCATTTTTGTTCTCTTGTAGGAGTTGTTTTTTGGGGGAGGAAACCCTTGTATATTTGGAGTTTTTGGTGTGCAAGAAAACACAAAAACTTTATTGATTTTGGATCAGGTAAGTGCCCTTTGCCTGTGTTGTTGTTTGTTTGTTTGAATGGTCTGTATGTTGTTTTTGACTGTCATTTTTGTTCTCTTGTAGGAGTTGTTTTTTGGGTGAGGAAACCCTTGTATATTTGGAGTTTTTGGTGTGCAAGAAAACACAAAAACTTTATTGATTTTGGATCAGGTAAGTGCCCTTTGCCTGTGTTGTTGTTTGTTTGTTTGTTTGAATGGTCTGTATGTTGTTTTTGACTGTCATTTTTGTTCTCTTGTAGGAGTTGTTTTTTGGGTGAGGAAACCCTTGTATATTTGGAGTTTTTGGTGTGCAAGAAAACACAAAAACTTTATTGATTTTGGATCAGGTAAGTGCCCTTTGCCTGTGTTGTTGTTTGTTTGTTTGAATGGTCTGTATGTTGTTTTTGACTGTCATTTTTGTTCTCTTGTAGGAGTTGTTTTTTGGGTGAGGAAACCCTTGTATATTTGGAGTTTTTGGTGTGCAAGAAAACACAAAAACTTTATTGATTTTGGATCAGGTAAGTGCCCTTTGCCTGTGTTGTTGTTTGTTTGTTTGTTTGAATGGTCTGTATGTTGTTTTTGACTGTCATTTTTGTTCTCTTGTAGGAGTTGTTTTTTGGGTGAGGAAACCCTTGTATATTTGGAGTTTTTGGTGTGCAAGAAAACACAAAAACTTTATTGATTTTGGATCAGGTAAGTGCCCTTTGCCTGTGTTGGTGCCTGTTTGTGTTTGTTCAAAGTGTTGTTATTATGTTTCTTTGCCATTTTGTAAAGACAAGTATTTTTTCTTACCTGGATTGATCTGCAAAGTAGTTTTTTTCTTGCCTTGCCTAGCTACTAAATGGTTTTTTTTGTTACTTGATTGAATTTTTTCCTTTATTTTATTTTTATTTATATTTGTTTTATGGTGTTTGTGATGTGTTTAATGCTCAGAAATCTAGAATCTAACATTTTTGGTTTTTCTCACATTAACATATGTTTATTTTTTATTTTTTAAATTTTGCTCCTGAATTGAACCCAGAAATAATGTCGTACGCTCCTGCAGTAAGTTGACTCCACCTTTTTTTATACATTTATTGTTTGTATATTTTAAAAAAAATAATTTTGGAGTATTAAACATTTTTTTGTTTTTATATCAAAAAAGTGTGTTATGTCGATATTTATCGCAGCAGAAGCCCTACCTCCCCAACCCACGCCAGCACTCCCACCCCAACCGCCAGCCCCACAACCACAACCGGCTCCTCATCAACCAAGGCAACGGAGGCGTGCTAGGCCACCAATTTTCAGAACCCGTGTCCTACTTTTTGGGATGCCAGATGATGTGGTGGTGCGTAGATACAGGCTGCCACCACATCTAATCCTAGACACTCTCTCCATAATAGAGAGTGATCTGGAGTCTGAAATTCGGTATCCTACAGCAATACCACCATTGACACAATTCCTTGCTGTGTTACATTTTTTGGCTACAGCCTCATATCAACATGTTGTGGGAGACCTGGTTGGCATGTCGCAGGGCCAGTTCAGTAAGGTCCTGCGGCGTGTCTGCCAGGCTTTCCTAAAGCGGGTGAAGCAATTCATTGATATGCCTTTGGATGTTGGTGCCCTAGATGTGGTGAAGCGGCAATTTGAGGAAGGTGGTAGTCGCTTCCCACATGTTATTGGGGTTGTGGATGGCACACATGTTGCTATTCAGCCACCAAGACATAATGAAGAAATTTATAGAAACAGGAAACTGTTTCATTCTCTGAATGTAATGGTTGTTTGTGGGCCATCCCTCCAGATCCTTTCCCTGAATGCCAAGTTTACTGGAAGTTCACATGATGCATATGTCATTAGACAATCAGGGATACGGCAGAGATTAAGAGCAAGTCAACGAGCAGACATGTGGTTATTGGGTGAGTTTGTAGATATTTTTTATCTTAAAAATAAATGAAATTTTTGAATATACTCTTTTTAATTTAAGGTTTTTCCTCAAACAGGAGACCGTGGATATCCTTGCACCCCCTGGCTCATGACTCCTTACCGTAATCCCAGGCCAGGACCACAGATGGCATTTAACTCCGCGCTTACTGCCACTAGGCAGCTGGTGGAGCGCACAATTGGTGTCCTTAAAGGGCGGTTTCGTGTGCTCCACCGCACTGGTGGCGACATCATGTATTCGCCGGAGATGGCAAGTAAAATAGTGGTCCTGTGCGCAATACTACATAATATCGCGGTAAGGAGTAGTGTAGAGCTTCCTCAGGCAGAGGAATTGCCTGATGAGGAGCCAGGGGTTGTTCGACACTTCGGTGGTGGGAGTGTTACACGGAGGGGGAGCCAAGTGAGGGCAAGGATTGTTGCCGAATATTTCAGGTATAGTGTTTTTATCTTATTTTTATGTTGAAAAAACAAAGCACAGTATGCTTATGTTTTGTTTGTAATGTTGACATTTTGTTTGAGATTGTAAGGTCATTGTGTAATGGTTTAGGATTTTTTGTTTATTTGTCATTTTTAAAAAAGTAAAAATCCGTTAACACGTTAAGCTTACAATTTGAGATTAGTACAAAATATAATGTGATGTGGCTAAATAGTGTCCTTATTTGTTTTATATCCTAAAACCTTGATTATTTAAACAAACACAAAAACAAATGAAATTGAATCTTGCCCACTTTGTGACTGTCCAGCTGAATGATCACACAAACTGTGGTGAGTACACAGATATGTTTAGAATTTTATTCAAAACTGTGTGTCTCTGTGTCTGTTTGTGTTATGGTTTTTTTTTTTTTAATTTTTTTTTATGCAAAAATTTACTTCTGCGGATGCGTTTTTCCGCTCGTGCGAAATAACACTGCTCTTCACAGCATTGCAAAGATCAATAAAGTTATTAGAAATGACAACAGATTTATGACCAATCACATGCTAACAGACGCTATAAATATATGCCCAAATAAGGAAAACGCCATTGCCAAGATGCGTGCTGCACCGTTCACCAGGCGTGAGCTCCGCGTCCTGGTTGCGGTGATGGACCGCCGCGTAGGCCGCGTTGGGCGCTTCATCCCAAATCGGGTGAAGCGCGAGGCCTACGCGGAGGTCCGCCGCCTGCTGCGGACTCGCGTCCGCAGCAGGCGGTCAATCATTCAACTTGAGAGGAGATGGAGTGATCTCCGCAGGAGGACTCCCGAGCTGTTGGCGGAGATCCGCCAGCAAATTCGTTCTATGCATACACGACGTAAGTTACATTACATAAGAATATTAGCAAACATTGTGCAAATTTACACTAAGTGGTAGGCTAATTGCAACGCTGAGTGTGTTTTTTTTACAAAATAGGACAGTGTGTGTGGTTAGGCCAAACAGTACTGACTGTAGCAAACTGACACCAAACAAGTGCATGTTTTCAAGAATTAATAACCAGCCAGGAAACTGGTCCCAAATACTTGATCATTGCTGCCTATATAATAAGGTGCCTTGAATAGTGATCTGGTGATGTTGCCTAGACCAATCAATATGACTCAATGGACTAGATTACGGAATGAGCTTCAAAGTAAAAGTTATGACTCATTTTGTTTGCTGTGGCCAACATGAATAGGATTTATACATGTTTGATTTTCATTTCTAAAAAACACTGTATTTTACATGGAACAGAACATTGAAAATTGAAATTGTTTACTATGTAATTTCACATGTAAACTAAATGTTGTCAAAAATATCATTATAGGACAACAACAACGGCAGACCTCTCCGCCCCCTTCCCCTTCCCAGTCCCCCTCCCCTTCTCACTCCCCCTCCCCTTCTCACTCCCCCTCCCCTTCCCAGTCCCCCTCATCTTCCCAGTCCCCCTCCCCTTCCCAGTCCCCCTCATCTTCCCAGTCCCCCTCATCTTCCCAGTCCCCCTCAGCTTCCCTGGCCCACACCACTTTACACTCCCCTTCTCACCACACCTCTCCATCTCTTTCTGGGACCCCTTCTCCTCCTTCCCATACCCCTTCTCCTTCAACTTCTAAATCACCATCTCTGCCCCCCTCACCCTCTATTGGCTTAACTTTCTCTCCGCCCCCCTCGCCCTCTCAATCAGACCCCCCCTCTGAAATTCCAGCACCAATCCAGCCTCCTTCCCCCATCCAGCCTCCTTCCCCAATCCCTCCTCCTTCCCCAATCCCTCCTCCTTCCCCAATCCCTCCTCCTTCCCCCATCCAGCCGCCTTCACCCATCCAGCCAACATCCCCACCCAGTGAATGGGCAGAGGAAGCCCCTGAAGCCAGTTCAGGGAGTGTTCATGTTGCCGTGGAAAGTAAGTTTTTTTTTTTTTTTAAATGATTACCTACTTACACTTACAATGACAAAACATGCAGTGTTGTACTGTTTGAAATCTTGTACCAAGGACACAAATTTGTGTTTTTCTTCATGGTGTACATGTTGCATTTACATATTTGTGAGTGTCATTATATGTACAGTGTTTATGTGTGCAATGTTTTGTGTGTCCACTCTAGGTTGACACTCATTAGGTAGCCAGGGTTGCCAGGACAACAGGGTTTATATGTGGTTTTTTTCCTGGGAAACAGTTAGATCTGAGTGGAGTTTAGTATGTTGTTGGTCTTTTACACTTGTGCCTGTGTAGTCTTAATATTTGCACTTACAAAACACATGCTTCACTTTGTTATGCAGCCTAATGACACAGTGATTTGTGTTGTGAAAGTTACACTCACAAAATGACTATTTGTTAAAGTCAAACCTGTTTGCAATTATTTAGTAAGGGCAGCTTTCAGGGAGTGTGGGAATGCTAGGATATGTTGGCCTTCTGAAGATGTTGATATGCAGTGTGATGATGCAGCACCAAACCCCTTAAAAATATTAAAAAAACACTCCAGATGTGAATGAATGCCAACATGGTGTAACAGTGACGAAGATGGTAGTTATCTTTAACATGGGATGTCGCCCATAGCAACCAATACAAATAAACTTTACAATTGGGGAACCACTTCTACAAGATAATCATCTTATTTTGGCTTGTTTGCTATGGGCAACGCTCCATCTTAAAATGAACTCATATAGTAGTAAATGTAGCCCATGGTCTAGAATACTGTAAAAATTAGCCAAAAAAGCCTGAGCAGGCTTGTGTGTTTTTCTGCTAATGATTGTACCATAAAACAGGCATGATGTATAAACTTTGCCATTAAGCATGCCTGTCCAAACTGCGCAACTGCAACTGTAGAGAAACTACACATCCCAGCATGCCCTGACACAGGTTTGGCATTCCCTGGCCCCAAAACTGAGTTAACGCATGCTGGTATATGTAGTTTCACACCAGCTTGAGGGATGCAGTTTGGACATGCCTGCATTAAAGTGTGCTTTGTGCCTTGCTTGTATAATAAGCAATGTGAGTAAGTTAGTAATGTTTATGTTATCTTTTAATTTCAGATGTTGCCGTTGGAGATCCCACATCGTTGCGGGAGATTGTGGGAAACATGAGGCGACATCTCCAGGCCTTGCTGGGTCTGCTTGATGAGATGGAAAATTTTTGTTAATTATTTTATGTTTTTAAAAAACAAAAATTATCTTAAGATTTCTAAAAATCATTTTAAAAAAATAAAAGAAAATTATTATACTTAAGCGGGTGTTTATTATTTAATAATGCAATAAAGGAACAGCAGATTGCAGAACAAACATTTCTTACATTAAACATTTCATACAGCTAACGTAAGTTATTTTAAAAATCTAAAACAAACATGTTATTGGCTAAATAAACATGCAAAAACCTTCATTCACATACAAAAACTCTACTTTAATAAATACACAAAACACATTAGACCAAGCACATTGCAAACATCTATATTTATATTAAACATGTAAATAGAAATAGGTTCTTTTATGGCTACAAAGTGTTCTTCAGGTATTTATAAAATACTTAATTGATCATGAACATTACAATTCAGTCACTAATTGGATTTGTAATTGAGGAGGGCTTGTGGACTTTTAATTGGAAGGTGTTATTCCACTTAATAGTAAAAAAAAACAATGTGGTGCGTTTCTCCGCAAAAGTGAGCACTTTAACTGATAAATGTGTAAATCTACGACTACCTAGTATTTTTACGAATAAGTATGTGTTAATGCGATGGGTTCGCATTGCTGCGATGTTTTTGCATTGCTGCGATGTCATTTGGCGTACGCCCACTTTGTGTAATAATGCGTGCGAATGAGCAAAAATACGTTGGGGGCGGATGTTCGCAAAATTACTACATTAACGCAACTTTACTAATAGGTTGTGCGAACGAAAAACTTAGCGATCAACTCGGAATGAGGGCCTAAGTACATTCAATTTCAGACAGATTTATGCATGACTTCTGGACTGGTTGAATGAATGACCTCTATTATGCCTTAGGGATAAGCGTGTTCGGTTCTCAGAGAACCGAACCGTAATGGACTTCACCATTCGAGCCCGGATCCAGATCAGGCTTGGGTTTTCCCGCCTGACGCGGAAACCAGACCGAGGCAAAACGTCATCATCCCGCAGTCGGATTCTCGCGGGGTTTGGATTCGTATAAGGAGCTGCGCGTCCCCGCCATTTTCACTCCGGCATTGGAGAGTGTAGAGAGAGGACGTGTCTCCGTTCTCTCAGTGTCCGTGTCTTGTGCTGTATTTGTCCAGTCACAGTGGTTGTGTCCTCTTGCTGCCATATGTCCATTGCTGCTGTCTTGTGCTGCATCAGTTCAGTGCTGGTGTATTGTGCAGCATCAGTCCAGCGGTAATGTCCTGTGCATCAGCCATCAGTCATTTAAGTGACCAGGCAGTCACAGTGGTATCCTCTGCTGCCATATGTCCAGTGCTGCTGTATAATAATTAGAGATGAGCGGGTTCGGTTCCTCGGAATCCGAACCCGCCCGAACTTCAGTTTTTTTTACACGGGTCCGAGCGACTCGGATCTTCCCGCCTTGCTCGGTTAACCCGAGCGCGCCCGAACGTCATCATCCCGCTGTCGGATTCTCGCGAGGCTCGGATTCTATCGCGAGACTCGGATTCTATATAAGGAGCCGCGCGTCGCCGCCATTTTCACACGTGCATTGAGATTCATAGGGAGAGGACGTGGCTGGCGTCCTCTCCGTTTATAGAGAGTGAGACTACTAGAGTAGAGAGAGACACAGTATTATTTACTTTAGGAATTTTGGGGAGCATTAGGAGGAGTACTACTACTTGCTGAAGTGATAGATAGATAGTGTGACTGTATAATGTATATCTGACTTGTGGGGGAGACACTGACAGTGGGGAGCAGTTAGAGTTTGAGAGCAGGGCTCAGGAGTACATATAACGTACAGTGCACACTTTTGCTGCCAGAGTCAGTGCCACACTGCCATTGTGACCACACTGACCACCAGTATAATATATATTGTGATTGTCTGCTTAGGAGTACTACTTGCAAGTTGCTGATAGTGTGACCAGTGACCTGACCACCAGTTTAATTAATCACCACCAGTTTAATATATATATATATATATATATATATATAACTAGGTGCTTCATCGCGCCCTACGGGCGCTCTTCACACCGTCGCAAGGGGCTACGCCCCCTTAACCCTTGCATGCCTTTCTGGGGTTCAATATTTGTGTTATATGGAGTATCAGCTGCATTCCTTTGTTAGTGGTTAAATATTGCACAATGAAAGGGTGTGCGATGGTGAAGGAGGCGCAGCCCCTTGCGACGGCGTGAACAGCACCTGCAGACCACAATGTACAGAATGTAGCGGGTGCGGGGGGTACTGCGGATGGTGTCTGTAGATGCTGCGGATGGAGGGGGGGCGGAAGTGGGGGTGGGGCCCGGATGGGGAAGGGTTGGGAGGTGCTGCGGGTGGGGGAGGGGCAGAGGAGTGGGGGATGCAGATGGGGGAGGGGTCCGGAGGCACTGCAGGTGGGGGAGGGGCAGGGGTGCCATGGGTGGGGGAGGGGCAGGTGTGGGGATGTTGCAGATGGGTGAAGGGTTCCGGAGGTGCTGTGGGATGGGAAGGGGCGGGAGTGCCACTGGTGGGGTAGGGGTCCGTAGGCGCCATGGGTAGGGGAGGGGCAGGTACGGGTGTTGCTGCAGATGGGGAAGGAGGTCCGGAGGTGCTGCAGGTGGTGGTGGGGCAGGTGCGGGGGTGCCATTGGTGGGGGAGGGGTGGGTGAGGGGGGGACCGTGGATGGAGGAGGGTGTCTGCAGATGCTGTGGGTGGAGGGGGGCAGGTGTGGGGAGACATATAAGGGGGGTGAATGGTGGAGGGGGCCTGGAGATTGCTGGGGGTGGTGAAGGGGCGGAGGAGTGGGAGCCGCGGGTGGTGTAGGGGGTCTGGAGGCACAGCATGTGGGGGAGGGGTGGAGTGCCGCATGTGGTGGAGGGGAAGGTGCGGAGGTGTGGTGCATTGGGGAGAGGTCTGGAGGTGCTGCGGGTACTGTACCTGCCAAAAAGGTAGTTGGAGGGTATGCAGTAACAGGGCCAGGACAGGGGTGACAGGGTCAGAACAGGGTTGACTGGGCCAGGACAGGGGTGACAGGGTCAGAACAGGGGTGACAGGGTCAGAACAGGGGTGACGGGGCCAAGACAGGGGTGACGGGGCCAGGACATGGGCGACGGGGCCAGGACAGAAATGACAGGGACAGGATAGGGGTGACAGGGTCAGTGTAGGGGCGGCAGGACCAGGACAGGGGTGTCAGGGCCAGTATAGGGTTGACAGGGCAAGCACAGGGGTGACAGGGCCAGGATAGGGGTAGCAGGGCCAGCATAAGGGTGACAGGGCCAGGATAAGGGTGAAAGGGCCAGGATAAGGGTGAAAGGGCCAGGATAAGGGTGGCAGGTCAAGGCCAGGGATTACAGGGACATGACAGAACACAGGGCACGGGAGAGATTGGTATTAGGGACAGAACAGTGGTGACAGACAGATGTGTCTTACCGGAGTCACTGCTGCTGGCTGCTGCTGTTCCACTCCAACCTGTTGGCATCTGCTGCTGGTGGAGACTTGGCATGGCTGACTCTCTTAGGCTGTATTCCTGCTTCCTCTGCCCGTCCGCATCACTCCCCCCCTCCTCAGTCACACACCGCAGACCTCGCGCAGCTGCCGGGCACTGTGGTAAGGTGAGACTGGGAGTGACTGGTTAGCCCCCAGGAGATGCTGCGGCTGGAGGGAGGAGGGGGTCATAGCATGCACGTGGCGCGGACCTCACGGCTGCTGGGCACTATGGTAAGGGGAGACTGGGAGTGACTGGTTAGCTCCCAGGAGACGCTGATGCTGGAGGGAGGAGGGGGTCAGAGCCTGCAAGCAGCGCGGACTTCTGCAGCGCTACCCGCCGGCTAAAGTGTGTAAAGGAGCTGGGCGCAACTCACTGCGGGTGGCAGCGCTGCAGCTAGCGGTGGGGTCGCAGGGGCTGGAGATAACAGAGGCAGTACGGAAAGTGCACAGCGGCTGGTGACCCACAAAACTACAGCTAAGAAGCGTGGAGTGTGCCAGAATGTGACGCTCCTCCCTGCCAGAGAGACCCTGCTGAGTATGCTGATGTGGGGGTCAAGTATGGCATACCACCTCACACACCCCCATACCTCCCAAATGTCCCAATTTTCGCGGGACAGTCCCATTTTTTGGGGTCTGTCCCGCTGTCCCACCCGCGGGTCGCAGTGTCCTGTGGTGAAGGGGGGGGAGCAGTTGGAAAGCTCCTGTACTCGCTGTTCTGCTTAGCAGAGCAGCGGTGAATAGTGGAGACAGAGGGAGAGGGGGCATCAGGGGGTACGGATTAAGGGGGGGTTCCAGCAGCAGAGCCGGATTAAGGGGGGTGGGGGGGGGCAGGCGGTACGTACCGTTGGCCCCACAGTTTTAGGGGGCCCCCTGGCTGGAGTAGCTCTGTCCCAGCTCAGAAGCTCCCCCGTCCTGCCAGCAACAGCGGCAGCATTGTGCTACAGTCAGCACACGCTGCTGCGTATTGGCAGGTCTGTGGTGTTGCAGGGAGGCAGCAGTCTCCCTGCTTTCTTCTGCCTGTGCGGGTGTGTAGGGGGGAGCGACCACCTCCAAAATACCATAAAAAAAAAAAAAAAAAAAAAAACAAAACGGAATTTGCATAATGGGGCGTGGCCTCGCGGCCCGCGATTAGGCCACGCCCCCAACCCACAGCAGGCACAGCAATGAGATAGGGCTCCCCTGTCTCAAGTACCCTGTGCCCCCCGGACTCATAATCAGCCCCTGGGGCCATGCCAGCAGCTCACAGAGCGCTGGGCATGCCCCCTCACTGACGAAAACGGGGGCCCTCCCGCGAAGCCACGCCCCCTTTTCGCTGTGTGTGTGTGTGTGTGTGTGTGTGTGTGTGTGAGTGTGTGTGTGTGAAAGCTGGGAGGTATGCACCCTGCCTGTGCCATGTCCATACTATCTGCTTCTGCAGCTGCTCCTAGTGTCCTATAGATTTGGCCAGATCTGTGACTCATTTGACTAACTCCGCCCACTGTTGAGACTCCGCCCAGCGTTAGCAAATGAATCACAAGATCACAGAATAGGGCTATTATATAGGAGATTGTATATAATATATATATAATTGTATATGTATTGTATACCACCTACCCGTGGTTTTTTTTTTTCTTCCTTTCTTCTTGATACATACTACTATAGTAGCTTACTGTAGCAGTCTGCGGTGCTGCTGAGCTGACAGTGTCCAGCAGGTCCGTCATCAGTCATTACATAATAAATATATATACCTGTCCGGCTGCAGTACTAGTGATATTATATATATATATATTAATTTCATCTCATTATCATCCAGTCTATATTAGCAGCAGACACAGTACGGTAGTCCACGGCTGTAGCTACCTCTGTGTCGGCAGTCGCTGGTCCATCCATAATTGTATACCACCCACCCGTGGTTTTTTTTTTCTTTCTTCTTGATACATACTACTATAGTAGCTTACTGTAGCAGTCTGCGGTGCTGCTGAGCTGACAGTGTCCAGCAGGTCCGTCATCAGTCATTACATAATAAATATATATACCTGTCCGGCTGCAGTACTAGTGATATTATATATATATATTAATTTCATCTCATTATCATCCAGTCTATATTAGCAGCAGACACAGTACGGTAGTCCACGGCTGTAGCTACCTCTGTGTCGGCAGTCGCTGGTCCATCCATAATTGTATACCACCTACCCGTGGTTTTTTTTTTTCTTTCTTCTTGATACATACTACTATAGTAACTTACTGTAGCAGTCTGCGGTGCTGCTGAGCTGACAGTGTCCAGCAGGTCCGTCATCAGTCATTACATAATAAATATATATACCTGTCCGGCTGCAGTACTAGTGATATTATATATATATATATATATATATATATTAATTTCATCTCATTATCATCCAGTCTATTTTAGCAGCAGACACAGTACGGTAGTCCACGGCTGTAGCTACCTCTGTGTCGGCAGTCGCTGGTCCATCCATAATTGTATACCACCTACCCGTGGGTTTTTTTTTCTTTCTTCTTGATACATACTACTATAGTAGCTTACTGTAGCAGTCTGCGGTGCTGCTGAGCTGACAGTGTCCAGCAGGTCCGTCATCAGTCATTACATAATAAATATATCTACCTGTCCGGCTGCAGTACTAGTGATATTATATATATATATATATATATATATTAATTTCATCTCATTATCATCCAGTCTATATTAGCAGCAGACACAGTACGGTAGTCCACGGCTGTAGCTACCTCTGTGTCGGCAGTCGCTGGTCCATCCATAATTGTATACCACCTACCCGTGTTTTTTTTTCTTTCTTCTTGATACATACTACTATAGTAGCTTACTGTAGCAGTCTGCGGTGCTGCTGAGCTGACAGTGTCCAGCAGGTCCGTCATCAGTCATTACATAATAAATATATCTACCTGTCCGGCTGCAGTACTAGTGATATTATATATATATATATATATATATATTAATTTCATCTCATTATCATCCAGTCTATTTTAGCAGCAGACACAGTACGGTAGTCCACGGCTGTAGCTACCTCTGTGTCGGCAGTCGCTGGTCCATCCATAATTGTATACCACCTACCCGTGGTTTTTTTTTTTTCTTTCTTCTTGATACATACTACTATAGTAGCTTACTGTAGCAGTCTGCGGTGCTGCTGAGCTGACAGTGTCCAGCAGGTCCGTCATCAGTCATTACATAATAAATATATATACCTGTCCGGCTGCAGTACTAGTGATATTATATATATATATATATATATATATATATATTAATTTCATCTCATTATCATCCAGTCTATTTTAGCAGCAGACACAGTACGGTAGTCCACGGCTGTAGCTACCTCTGTGTCGGCAGTCGCTGGTCCATCCATAATTGTATACCACCTACCCGTGGTTTTTTTTTTTTCTTTCTTCTTGATACATACTACTATAGTAGCTTACTGTAGCAGTCTGCGGTGCTGCTGAGCTGACAGTGTCCAGCAGGTCCGTCATCAGTCATTACATAATAAATATATCTACCTGTCCGGCTGCAGTACTAGTGTGATATTATATATATATATATATATATATATTGATTTCATCTCATTATCATCCAGTCTATATTAGCAGCAGACACAGTACGGTAGTCCACGGCTGTAGCTACCTCTGTGTCGGCAGTCGCTCGTCCATCCATAAGTATACTAGTATCCATCCATCTCCATTGTTTACCTGAGGTGCCTTTTAGTTGTGCCTATTAAAATATGGAGAACAAAAATGTTGAGGTTCCAAAATTAGGGAAAGATCAAGATCCACTTCCACCTCGTGCTGAAGCTGCTGCCACTAGTCATGGCCGAGACGATGAAATGCCAGCAACGTCGTCTGCCAAGGCCGATGCCCAATGTCATAGTACAGAGCATGTAAAATCCAAAACACCAAATATCAGTAAAAAAAGGACTCCAAAATCTAAAATAAAATTGTCGGAGGAGAAGCGTAAACTTGCCAATATGCCATTTACCACACGGAGTGGCAAGGAACGGCTGAGGCCCTGGCCTATGTTCATGGCTAGTGGTTCAGCTTCACATGAGGATGGAAGCACTCAGCCTCTCGCTAGAAAAATGAAAAGACTCAAGCTGGCAAAAGCACCGCAAAGAACTGTGCGTTCTTCGAAATCCCAAATCCACAAGGAGAGTCCAATTGTGTCGGTTGCGATGCCTGACCTTCCCAACACTGGACGTGAAGAGCATGCGCCTTCCACCATTTGCACGCCCCCTGCAAGTGCTGGAAGGAGCACCCGCAGTCCAGTTCCTGATAGTCAGATTGAAGATGTCAGTGTTGAAGTACACCAGGATGAGGAGGATATGGGTGTTACTGGCGCTGGGGAGGAAATTGACAAGGAGGATTCTGATGGTGAGGTGGTTTGTTTAAGTCAGGCACCCGGGGAGACACCTGTTGTCCGTGGGAGGAATAGGGCCGTTGACATGCCTGGTGAAAATACCAAAAAAATCAGCTCTTCGGTGTGGAAGTATTTCAACAGAAATGCGGACAACATTTGTCAAGCCGTGTGTTGCCTTTGTCAAGCTGTAATAAGTAGGGGTAAGGACGTTAACCACCTCGGAACATCCTCCCTTATACGTCACCTGCAGCGCATTCATAATAAGTCAGTGACAAGTTCAAAAACTTTGGGCGACAGCGGAAGCAGTCCACTGACCAGTAAATCCCTTCCTCTTGTAACCAAGCTCACGCAAACCACCCCACCAACTCCCTCAGTGTCAATTTCCTCCTTCCCCAGGAATGCCAATAGTCCTGCAGGCCATGTCACTGGCAATTCCGACGAGTCCTCTCCTGCCTGGGTTTCCTCCGATGCATCCTTGTGTGTAACGCCTACTGCTGCTGGCGCTGCTGTTGTTGCTGCTGGGAGTCGATGGTCATCCCAGAGGGGAAGTCGTAAGCCCACTTTTACTACTTCCACCAAGCAATTGACTGTCCAACAGTCCTTTGCGAGGAAGATGAAATATCACAGCAGTCATCCTGTTGCAAAGCGGATAACTGAGGCCTTGACAACTATGTTGGTGTTAGACGTGCGTCCGGTATCCGCCGTTAATTCACAGGGAACTAGACAATTTCTTGAGGTAGTGTGCCCCCGTTACCAAATACCATCTAGGTTCCACTTCTCTAGGCAGGCGATACCGAGAATGTACACGGACGTCAGAAAAAGACTCACCAGTGTCCTAAAAAATGCAGTTGTACCCAATGTCCACTTAACCACGGACATGTGGACAAGTGGAGCAGGGCAGGGTCAGGACTATATGACTGTGACAGCCCACTGGGTAGATGTATGGACTCCCGCCGCAAGAACAGCAGCGGCGGCACCAGTAGCAGCATCTCGCAAACGCCAACTCTTTCCTAGGCAGGCTACGCTTTGTATCACCGGTTTCCAGAATACGCACACAGCTGAAAACCTCTTACGGCAACTGAGGAAGATCATCGCGGAATGGCTTACCCCAATTGGACTCTCCTGTGGATTTGTGGCATCGGACAACGCCAGCAATATTGTGTGTGCATTAAATATGGGCAAATTCCAGCACGTCCCATGTTTTGCACATACCTTGAATTTGGTGGTGCAGAATTTTTTTAAAAAACGACAGGGGCGTGCAAGAGATGCTGTCGGTGGCCAGAAGAATTGCGGGACACTTTCGGCGTACAGGCACCACGTACAGAAGACTGGAGCACCACCAAAAACGCCTGAACCTGCCCTGCCATCATCTGAAGCAAGAAGTGGTAACGAGGTGGAATTCAACCCTCTATATGCTTCAGAGGTTGGAGGAGCAGCAAAAGGCCATTCAAGCCTATACAATTGAGCACGATATAGGAGGTGGAATGTACCTGTCTCAAGCGCAGTGGAGAATGATTTCAACGTTGTGCAAGGTTCTGCAACCTTTTGAACTTGCCACACGTGAAGTCAGTTCAGACACTGCCAGCCTGAGTCAGGTCATTCCCCTCATCAGGCTTTTGCAGAAGAAGCTGGAGGCATTGAAGGAGGAGCTAAAAGGGAGCGATTCCGCTAGGCATGTGGGACTTGTGAATGGAGCCCTTAATTCGCTTAACAAGGATTCACGGGTGGTCAATCTGTTGAAATCAGAGCACTACATTTTGGCCACCGTGCTCGATCCTAGATTTAAAACCTACCTTGGATCTCTCTTTCCGGCAGACACAAGTCTGCTGGGGTTCAAAGACCTGCTGGTGACAAAATTGTCAAGTCAAGCGGAACGCGACCTGTCAACATCTCCTCCTTCACATTCTCCCGCAACTGGGGGTGCGAGGAAAAGGCTCAGAATTCCGAGTCCACCCGCTGGCGGTGATGCAGGGCAGTCTGGAGCGACTGCTGATGCTGACATCTGGTCCGGACTGAAGGACCTGACAACGATTACGGACATGTCGTCTACTGTCACTGCATATGATTCTGTCACCATTGAAAGAATGGTGGAGGATTATATGAGTGACCGCATCCAAGTAGGCACGTCAGACAGTCCGTACTTAATAATAATTAGAGATGTGCACTTGAAATTTTTCGGGTTTTGTGTTTCGGTTTTGGGTTCGGTTCCGCGGCCGTGTTTTGGGTTCGACCGCGTTTTGGCAAAACCTCACCGAATTTTTTTTGTCGGATTCGGGTGTGTTTTGGATTCGGGTGTTTTTTTCAAAAAACACTAACAAACAGCTTAAATCATAGAATTTGGGGGTCATTTTGATCCCAAAGTATTATTAACCTCAAAAACCATAATTTCCACTCATTTTCAGTCTATTCTGAATACCTCACACCTCACAATATTATTTTTAGTCCTAAAATTTGCACCGAGGTCGCTGGATGACTAAGCTAAGCGACCCTAGTGGCCGACACAAACACCTGGCCCATCTAGGAGTGGCACTGCAGTGTCACGCAGGATGGCCCTTCCAAAAAACACTCCCCAAACAGCACATGACGCAAAGAAAAAAAGAGGCGCAATGAGGTAGCTATGTAAATAAGATAAGCGACCCTAGTGGCCGACACAAACACCTGGCCCATCTAGGAGTGGCACTGCAGTGTTACGCAGGATGGCCCTTCCAAAAAACACTCACCAAACAGCACATGACGCAAAGAAAAAAAGAGGCGCAATGAGGTAGCTGTGTGAGTAAGATAAGCGACCCTAGTGGCCGACACAAACACCTGGTCCACCTAGGAGTGGCACTGCAGTTTTCTAACGAGAGGATGAGTGCTTCCATCCTCATGTGAAGCTGAACCACTAGCCATGAACATAGGCCAGGGCCTCAGCCGTTCCTTGCCACTCCGTGTGGTAAATGGCATATTGGCAAGTTTACGCTTCTCCTCCGACAATTTTATTTTAGATTTTTGAGTCCTTTTTTTACTGATATTTGGTGTTTTGGATTTTACATGCTCTGTACTATGACATTGGGCATCGGCCTTGGCAGACGACGTTGCTGGCATTTCATCGTCTCGGCCATGACTAGTGGCAGCAGCTTCAGCACGAGGTGGAAGTCGATCTTGATCTTTCCCTATTTTTGGAACCTCAACATTTTTGTTCTCCATATTTTAATAGGCACAACTAAAAGGCACCTCAGGTAAACAATGGAGATGGATGGATACTAGTATACTTATGGATGACGAGCGACTGAAGACACAGAGGTAGCTACAGCCGTGGACTACCGTACTGTGTCTGCTGCTAATATAGACTGGATGATAATGAGATAAAATTAAAATATATATATATATATCACACTAGTACTGCAGCCGGACAGGTATATATTATGTAATGACGGACCTGCTGGACACTGTCTGTCAGCACTGCAGACTCCTAAAGTAAGCTACTAGTATCAAGAAGATAGAAAAAAAACAAACCACGGGTAGGTGGTATACAATTATGGATGGACGAGCGACTGCCGACACAGAGGTAGCTACAGCCGTGGACTACCGTACTGTGTCTGCTGCTAATATAGACTGGATGATAATGAGATAAAATTAAAATATATATATATATCACACTAGTACTGCAGCCGGACAGGTATATATTATGTAATGACGGACCTGCTGGACACTGTCTGTCAGCACTGCAGACTCCTAAAGTAAGCTACTAGTATCAAGAAGATAGAAAAAAAAAACCACGGGTAGGTGGTATACAATTATGGATGGACGAGCGACTGCCGACACAGAGGTAGCTACAGCCGTGGACTACCGTACTGTGTCTGCTGCTAATATAGACTGGATGATAATGAGATAAAATTAAAATATATATATATATCACACTAGTACTGCAGCCGGACAGGTATATATTATGTAATGACAGACCTGCTGGACACTGTCTGTCAGCACTGCAGACTCCTAAAGTAAGCTACTAGTATCAAGAAGATAGAAAAGAAAAAAAAAACACGGGTAGGTGGTATACAATTATGGATGGACGAGCGACTGCCGACACAGAGGTAGCTACAGCCGTGGACTACCATACTGTGTCTGCTGCTAATATAGACTGGATGATAATGAGATAAAATTAAAATATATATATATATCACACTAGTACTGCAGCCGGACAGGTATATATTATGTAATGACGGACCTGCTGGATACTGTCTGTCAGCACTGCAGACTCCTAAAGTAAGCTACTAGTATCAAGAAGATAGAAAAAAAAAAACCACGGGTAGGTGGTATACAATTATGGATGGACGAGCGACTGCCGACACAGAGGTAGCTACAGCCGTGGACTACCGTACTGTGTCTGCTGCTAATATAGACTGGATGATAATGAGATAAAATGAAAATATATATATATATCACACTAGTACTGCAGCCGGACAGGTATATATTATGTAATGACGGACCTGCTGGACACTGTCTGTCAGCACTGCAGACTCCTAAAGTAAGCTACTAGTATCAAGAAGATAGAAAAAAAAAAAACCACGGGTAGGTGGTATACAATTATGGATGGACGAGCGACTGCCGACACAGAGGTAGCTACAGCCGTGGACTACCGTACTGTGTCTGCTGCTAATATAGACTGGATGATAATGAGATAAAATTAAAATATATATATATATATCACACTAGTACTGCAGCCGGACAGGTATATATTATGTAATGACGGACTTGCTGGACACTGTCTGTCAGCACTGCAGACTCCTAAAGTAAGCTACTAGTATCAAGAAGATAGAAAAAAAAAACCACGGGTAGGTGGTATACAATTATGGATGGACGAGCGACTGCCGACACAGAGGTAGCCACAGCCGTGGATTACCGTACTGTGTCTGCTGCTAATATAGACTGGATGATAATGAGATAAAATTAAAATATATATATATATCACACTAGTACTGCAGCCGGACAGGTATATATTATGTAATGACGGACCTGCTGGACACTGTCTGTCAGCACTGCAGACTCCTAAAGTAAGCTACTAGTATCAAGAAGATAGAAAAAAAAAACCACGGGTAGGTGGTATACAATTATGGATGGACGAGCGACTGCCGACACAGAGGTAGCTACAGCCGTGGACTACCGTACTGTGTCTGCTGCTAATATAGACTGGAAGATAATGAGATAAAATTAAAATATATATATATATCACACTAGTACTGCAGCCGGACAGGTATATATTATGTAATGACGGACCTGCTGGACACTGTCTGTCAGCACTGCAGACTCCTAAAGTAAGCTACTAGTATCAAGAAGATAGAAAAAAAAAAAACCACGGGTAGGTGGTATACAATTATGGATGGACGAGCGACTGCCGACACAGAGGTAGCTACAGCCGTGGACTACCGTACTGTGTCTGCTGCTAATATAGACTGGATGATAATGAGATAAAATTAAAATATATATATATCACACTAGTACTGCAGCCGGACAGGTATATATTATGTAATGACGGACCTGCTGGACACTGTCTGCAGAATGCGTTTATAAAAACACCACACGACGAGTGTTTAACTTTTTCAGGCAGACAATCACAATATACTGGTGGTCAGCAGACAATCACAATACTGGTGGTCAGTGGTCACTGGTCAGTCACACTGGCAGTGGCACTCTGGCAGCAAAAGTGTGCACTGTACTTAAAATATGTACTCCTGCTATAACTGCTCCCCAGTCTCCCCCACAATTAAGCTGTGTGAGCAGTGAGCACTCAGCAGTCAGATAATGATATACAGTATATGATGCAGCACACTGGGCTGAGCACAGATATGGTATGTGACTGTGTCACACTGTGTATCGTTTTTTATCAGGCAGAGAACGGATTAATTAAACTGGTGGTCACTGGTCACACTATCAGCAGCAAGTAGTACTCCTCCTAATAATATGCTCCCCAAAATTAGTGTCTCTCTCTAGTACTCTAGTCTAAACGGAGAGGACGCCAGCCACGTCCTCTCCCTATCAATCTCAATGCACGTGTGAAAATGGCGGCGACGCGCGGCTCCTTATATAGAATCCGAGTCTCGCGATAGAATCCGAGCCTCGCGAGAATCCGACAGCGGGATGATGACGTTCGGGCGCGCTCGGGTTAGTTGAGCAAGGCGGGAAGATCCGAGTCTGCCTCGGATCCGTGTAAAAAGGCTGAAGTTCGGGGGGGTTCGGATTCCGAGGAACCGAACCCGCTCATCACTAATAATAATAACAACAAGTCCCTTACAGCAGAGGCGTAACTACGGTTTTCGGAGCCCAGGGCAAGATGGAAAATGGCGCCCCCCCCCAAAAAAAAAAAAAACACAGCAAAAGAAGAATGTACGCGTCGAAGGCGCGTGCGGCGGAAAAATGGTCATGACCACACTCCAGAAGGGGTGTGGCCATGCACCAGAAGGGGTGTGGCCACTGAAAATGGCCCACAGTGCCAGTTACATTGTCCCATAGTGCCAGTTACATGTGTAACTAACAACCAACGAACATTTACGGTGCCGAAAACTTAAACTAAATTGTGGGGTGCTGTTATGAATCAGGTTCGGGTGATCAGAGCGGCAGACCTGCTTTACCCCTCAGACACAATGACAAAACACACATATACAGGATCCAACTCCATTTTATTATTCTAACAAAATGTACAAGTGACAGGTAAACAGGAAACAGGTGCACCGTTGAAGCAGGTTGGTTATGGCTGCTATACTACAGTCTCAGGTAACCAGCATTAGCAATACAAGTGGCAAGTAAGCAGGTAACTCGTGCACAGGGGGTAATTCCAAGTTGATCGCAGCAGGATTTTTGTTAGCAGTTGGGCAAAACCATGGCCCTCATTCCGAGTTGTTCGCTCGCTAGCTGCTTTTAGCAGCTTTGCACACGCTAAGCCGCCGCCCTCTGGGAGTGTATCTTAGCATAGCAGAAGTGCGAACAAAAGATTAGCAGAATTGCAAATAGAAATTTCTTAGCAGTTTCTGAGTAGCTCGAGACCTACTCACAAATAGCGATCAGTTCAGTCAGTTTTGTTCCTGGTTTGACGTCACAAACACACCCAGCGTTCACCCAGACACCCCGTTTCTTCAGACACTCCCGCGTTTTTCCCAGAAACGCCAGCGTTTTTTTGCACACACCCATAAAACGTCCAGTTTCCGCCCAGAAACACCCACTTCCTGTCAATCACACTCCGATCACCAGAACGATGAAAAATCTTCGTTAGGCCGTGAGTAAAATAGCAAACTTTTGTGCTAATTTACTTGGCGCAGGCGCACTGCAAACATTGCGCATGCGCAGTTTGCGACTAATCGCTCTGTTGCGAAAAAATCTAACGAGCGAACAACTCGGAATGACCCCCCCATGTGCACTGCAGGGGAGGCAGATATAACATGTGCAGAGAGAGAGAGATTTGGGTGTGGTGAGTTCAATCTGCAATCTAAATTGCAGTGTAAAAATAAAGCAGCCAGTATTTACCCTGCACAGAAACAATATAACCCATCCATATCTAACTCTCTCTGCAAATGTTATATCTGCCCCACCTGCAGTGCACATGGTTTTGCCCAACTGCTAAAAAATTTCCTGCTGCGATCAACTTGGAATTACCCCCACAGTTGAAGCAGGCTGGTTATGGCTTCTATACTGCAGTCTCAGGTAACCAGCGTTCTTTAGTAGCGAATAAATGCTTTCACCTTAGCTGTAACACTGCTGGGTGGAGTCTACATAGAAGAACTATCAATACCAGCATTCCCTTGTAGTGGATCAATGTATAAACAACATTAGCTATAACACTGCTGGGCGGAGTTAGCATAGAAGAACTATCAATTCCAGCATTCCCTTGTAGTGGATCAATGTATAAACATTAGCTATAACGTTGCTGGGCAGAGTTAGCATAGTAGAACTATCAATACCAGCATTCCCTTGTAGTGGATCAATGTATAAACATTAGCTTGTGGGACACGGAAGTCATGAGGGGTGCTCACCCTCTCCATTAAACTAAACCTGCAGGCACTATGAAGGAGGGCCTACCCCTTATTAAATAATATGTCCCCCAATGCAGAGTTCATGCAGCGGAAGGGGTTAAATAACAGGAAACAGGGGATCTTAGGGGTGCCTACCCCCTCATTAAATATGTCCTGCGGGGCCCAGGGCTTAGGGGTGCCTACCTCCTTTACTAATACTATGTCCCCTCTTTGCAGAGCTTTTGCAGCGGAAGGTGAAGCAGGGGCACTGAAGAAGGGGAACCTACCTCCTTATTAAATATGTCCCCATTAGCAGAGTTTTTGCAGCGGAGGGCACAACAGGGGCAGAGTATGACAGCGGAAGGGCGATCAGGGTCTCACCACCTGCTGCGGCGCTTCTGCCACTTCCGATCGGCTCCTGAATCTTCTGCGCTGCTGTCTGGAGTCTCCCTCCTCAGACTCCGGTCCGGTCTTCTGCCGCCTCCGATCCGCGCCGTCGTCACACTGGTCTGCGCCATCCTCCGCACTTCAGGCTCTTCCATCCGGGATCCTCCTCTCTGCGCCGTCCATCTCAGCACGCTGCCCGATGTCCTCGCTGGGGTTTTCTCCGGGTCCTCGCCATACTCCAGCCGCCAGGGGTCCTCGCTGGGGTCTTCTTCCGGGGGTCGTCCTTCGCGGTGCCTGCGCTCCCTGTCACTGGCCGCCCGCTGTCGCTCCTGGAGATCCTGGGAATGGGGGTCATCCACGGCCTCGCTGGTCTGCAGGTCACTCTCTGGCACGGCTGTAAGAGACCTGGCGGGTGGGGCGAGACGCTGCCGGTGTGCGCGAGCGCGAGTACTCACCGCACCTTCCACTGACTCTTACCTTCCCGGTCAGTGACTGTCCCGAATCCTTCGGGTCGGTGACGGCCCCGGGTCCTCACTCTCGGTCGGCTGCACTCCTGTCTGAAAGAAAAGTACAGATGCGCAGAGCCTCTAGACAGGGGACAGGGGAAGGTAAATCGGGCCGACGCGCGCCGGACTAAAGGATGGTCATCATTGGCACTTGTGGCCTCAGACTGGTTACACCCGTGTGCGAGGCACGGTGGGTGCAACCTGGACGGAAACGCCCAACGTAGCACGGGGAGGGGAGGGGAAGGGGTCACGTACGACACAGCAAACAGACTCAACACAGATTATCCTCACCGGGTATATGCCTGTCCCCTTGATAGCCAGAGGTCCTGGTCTCAGCCCCTGGAACAAACTTCGAACAACAACAATCCCCGAAATGATACCCTACTTTCAATGAGAACCTACCGGTGGAAGACCCGTGAACAGTCACGAGCAATGCACATTGCAATATAAATGGTACACGACCGCGCGCAATGGAAGCGCATCAGCAAGACAAATGGAACAGTGGGTGAAGAGGTGAATGATGTACAATAATAACAAACACGGTGGTGCAGTACGAAACAATGCGCTGAAACGATGGTGGGCCTAACGCCCTCTGCAGCGCAGGCCTAGGGCCTGCCTAACGGTGGGGAGAACAATGGGGGCCTATCGCCCTCTGCGGCTCAGGCCTTGGGCCTGCCTAACTGGGGGAACAAACAATGGGGCCTAGCGCCCTCTGCGGCTCAGGCCTTGGGCCTGCCTAACTAAGGGAGCAAACAATGGGGCCTAGCACCCTCTGCGGCTCAGGCCTTGGGCATGCCTAACTGGGGGAACAAACAATGGGGCCTAGCGCCCTCTGCGGCTCAGGCCTTGGGCCTGCCTAACTAAGGGAGCAAACAATGGGGCCTAGCACCCTCTGCGGCTCAGGCCTTGGGCATGCCTAACTGGGGGAACAAACAATGGGGCCTAGCGCCCTCTGCGGCTCAGGCCTTGGGCCTGCCTAACTGGGGGAGCAACAATGGGGCCTCGGCCTAGCGCCGGCCTTGGTGGTGCAGTGGGAACCGGGCCGGAAACAGCGCCACCTGTGGAAGCAAAAAGGGGCCTCACTGAGGGCTTACCTGGTCCTGCTTCGTTCGGATCTCCGACTGCAGTCCCGGGGTCTTCGCAAGGCCGCCTCCGCTGACCGCGCCGACGTCCGTGTCCCGCGACGCCGCTCGCCATCCTGCTCTCTCTTCTTCCGGCTGCGGGCGGGCATCTTAAAGCCCCACCGCGCGGCCTTCTGGGATGGGTGACGCGGCAGGTCCTCATTGGCCCACCGCGTCGCCCAGTGATGATGCGCCACAGTACGTGGGCGCCCCCGTGGATGCGGCGGCCGGCGGTGGGGGATGGAGGCTCTGGCACGGCAGAGGGGTATGGAGGGGGTCGCGCCAGTGCGCCCACACTTCCCCCCTCCTTTTCCTTTGTGGTCTCCACAAAGACTGGGTTGTGCGACCACTCGAAGTTGGGGTCTGCAAAGCGTGGTGGGGGTACTCTCAGGGTGGAGCGGGCCGATCTCTGGACCGGTGCAGCTGAAGGCAGGGGGGGTGGTGTGTTCTCCCTTGGCGCCCCTTCCGGCCGTGCTGGGGACGAGTCAGTTGTCGGCTCCTCCGTAGATGTGGGGCCAGTTTCCGTGGCTGCCTCCCCTGCGGGCGGGCCGACCGGTGGCGCTGGAGTTGGGGTGGGGGGGGTGCCCATAAGTCGAAGAGTATCGGCCCCAGGGTGGCGGCTGATCCTCCTGGAGCCACCCTGGCTGCTGGGGGGTCGCGCAGCAATGGCCCCTTGTGGCCTGTGGTTCGCAAGGCAGCAGCATGTCTCGATGTAGGGTGCGGGTACAACCGCTGTCATCCTCGGCTCGTACCTGGTAGACTGGACTGCCGGGAGATACCTGCCGCTGCACCACATAGGGCATTACTTCCCACCTTTCGCTCAGTTTGTTCTTGGGCCGTTTCTCTCGGACTCTGACTCGTTGACCCACCTCAAGGGGTTCCCTCTGAGCCTGGGGAGGTTGGGGGTGTTCGGCGGAGCTGATGTGGGACTCTGCCATCTCTGCCACAGTCTTTAGGCGATGTCTCTGCTCCTCGACCCACCCACCTTCGGTCCATTGGTCATCTCCCGTCGGTAAAGTCAAGTCAAGGTCCTGCAGTTCCCGCCCCGGCCGGCCAAACAACATGAAATAGGGGGAAATTCCTGTGGTCCTGTGTACTCTGTTGTTGTACGCCCACACGCACTCCTGGACAAAGTCGGGCCAGCGCCTTCTCTTCTCGTGTGCTAGCGTTCTCAGCATCTGTAAGAGGGTCCAATTAAATCTCTCGCAAGCCCCATTCCCCTGAGGGTGATAGGGGGTGGTCCGGGACTTCTGCATGCCATAGGTCTGGCAGAGTCGCTCCATCACTCTGCCTTGGAAGCACGCACCCTGGTCCGAGTGAATGCGCTCGGGGCACCCGTACTTCCGGATGAACTGCTCCACGATGGCTTTGGTGGCCCCCTCTGCTGTCTGGTCCCGGGTGGGGGCCACAACGGTGAACTTGGTGAAGTGATCCGTCATCACCAAGGCATACTGGTATCCAGCCGCCGATTTACCTAGCGAGACATAGTCCACCACCAGTAGCTCCGGGGGCCTACTCGTCTTGATGGTTTGGACGGGGGCCCGTTGTTCGCTGGGCTTGGTCACCCCACACCTCTCGCACGTTCGGCATACGTCCTCCACCACCCCCTAGAGTACAGGCAGGAAGTACTGTCGGCAGATCCACTGGAGTGTCTTGGCCACCCCGAAATTGGCCCCTTCCTCATGGGCCTCTGTCACCAAGGCCCGGGCTGTAGCTTCGGGGAGGACGATCTGCCACACGTAGCGAAGTTCCTGCCCCAGGTAGGCGCGCCGACATAATACATCCTCCTGGACCGCCAGCCGATCCCACTGGTGTAGCATTTTCTGTCCGTTAGCTCTAAGCTGTTCCTCCTCTCGGTTGGAGGGCCAGTGCCCTCCCCTTTTCCAGACGCGTAGGGCTCTCAGGTCCAGGTCCTGTTCCTGTTGAATGGCCCAATCCTTGGGGGTCTTTTGCAGGAGGAGGCCGCAGCTGGTGGCCTGCCAGGCCCGGGGGGCTGGTCCGACCCTGGTGAGGTCTGGGATCTCCAGTCCCTCTTGCTATTCGTTGGTGGGGCCAGTGGGGCCTTCTACTGGAAACCGGGACAGGGCGTCTGCGTTGGCGTTGTCCCTCCCTGGACGATACTTGATCTTGTGGGGGAACTTCACCAGTTGGGCAACCCAGCGTTGCTCCAAGGCCCCTAGTTTGGCCGTGCTGAGGTGGGTCAGGGGATTGTTGTCGGTTACGACCTCGAAGTCCACGCCCGTCAAGTACTCCGCAAACTTTTCTGTAACCGCCCACACCAGCAACTCAAGCTTGAACAAGCTGTAGTTATCGGGGTTCCGTTTGGAGTCCCGTAAACTCCGGCTTCCATAGGCGATCACCCTTTCCTGGCCGTCCTGTACTTGGGAGAGTACTGCCCCAACCCTTGGTGGCTTCCGTCGGTATAGATCAATAACGGTTTGTCGAAGTCCGCATAAGCCAAGACCGGGGCCTGCATGAGGGCGTCTTTCAGCTGGTTAAACGCGTCGTCTTGGGCTCGCCCCCATTCCACCGCCTTCCTCCGGGCGTCTGTCGCTACCCCTCGAAGTAGGTCATGCAAGGGTCCAGCAGTCTTGGCAAAGCCTTTGATGAATCGTCGGTAGTACCCCACCAGTCCCAAGAACGCCCTCACTACCGTCATGGTGGTTGGGGCTTTCCATCCACGGATCGCGGCGAGTTTGTCGGGGGTTGGCTGTACTTCCTGCTGGGAGACCACATGCCCCAAATACTCGAGGCTGGGCTTGAGGAGGTGGCATTTCCTTGGCTTTAGTTTGAGCACGAACTGTTCCAGCCTTTGCTGGACCAAGTCCAGTCTCCGCAAGTGTTCCTCCAACGTTGGGGCGGACACGATGATGTAATCGAGGTAGATCAGAATCGCGTCGAATTTCAAGTCCCCCAGGCAACGGTCCATGAGGCGTTGGAACGTGGCAGGGGCGTTGGAGAGTCTGAAGGGCATCCGACAAAATCGAACAGACCCATGGGGGTGATGAAGGCGGTTTTATCCTGGTCCTTCTCGGCTACCGGCACCTGCCAGTACCCACTGGCCAGATCCAATGTTGAAAAATAGCGGGATTTACCTAGGGCTCCCAAAGATTCTTCGATCCAGGGCAGCGGGTACTCGTCCCGCACAGTGCAGTGGTTAAGCTTCCGGTAGTCCACGCAGAAGCGTAGCGCGCCATCCTTTTTCTTTACCAGTACAATAGGGGCCGCCCAGGGGCTCTTGCTCTCCCGAATAAGCTGGTTGTCCAGCATCTGGCGGATCATGCTTTTTACTTCCTGGTACAGTTTGGGCGGGATCGGCTGGTATCGCTCCCGGATAGGGGCATTGTCCCCCGTGTTGATCTCGTGCTCCAACTCTCGGGTGTAGCCGAAGTCTTCCTCGTGCCGCGAGAACGCCTTATGCCTTTTCCATAGCATCCGTTCTAGTCTTTTGATGTCGGAGGGGTTGGCCTGCTCCAGAGAGACGTCCATCTGGGCCAGTATGGTTTGGCCGTTCCAGCTGGCAGTGGGTTCCTCTGATTCTTCCAGGCTCACGGCCAGTGTCCAAGGATATTGACCATCCGAATCCAGGACTAGGCCTCGTCCTGTCTCCACGCCTTCCGCCGGGATCGCGTCCACCTGTGCGAGGATGGTCCGGGGGGGGAATTTGTGTGGGGAGGTCCCCCAGGTTACAAATCCGTATGGGGACCATGCCGTTCCGGACCACGGGCAGGACCCGGGCCACAACCAGCCCACGCACCGGACTGGATGAACCAGCATGGCTAGACCAGCACCGCCTTACCTTCCAGTCGGTGCTGCGTCCGTACGGGGAGGTCCAATACTACCTCCTGTCGGGCTGGTATCTTCACCCTTTGATTGTGGTGGGTCTTGATCCGCCCCAAGGGGCCCAGGCCTCGGGCGGACAACAATCCGTCGCCTAGCTGGACCACTCTCTGTAGGGCCTGTTGTACGGGCTTCTGTATCCCCAGGTATTTCCAATATCGGGGGCCTTTCTCCTGGGCCTGGGCTTGATCCAAATCTCGCAATATGTTGGTCCCCAGGATGATGGGCCCATGTCTTAACTCGTCTCCGGTGACTACCATTATTCCTTTTTTTCCAAGGGATTGTCCATACAGTTCTACCTCAAGCCACACAACGCCCAGGATTGGGAGGGGCAAGTTATTGGCGGCCGTGAGGGTTATCCAGTCTCCCACGTCCGTTCTTTTCAAGTGGCTGTAGTCCTGTTGGAAGCATCTCTCGGACATGGTGGACACCTGAGAACCGGTGTCCAGCAGGCAGCGTTAGCTCTGACCATCTAGCCGCGCTATCACGGTGGGGCATTCTCCAATTAGATCCGAGGAATGGGCGATGTCCACCAAGTTGTCTCTGCGCCTCGCAGTTTTGCCCGCAACTGTGAGGGATGTTAGTTTAAAGCCCTCCTGCGATTGCTCCGGTGGCGTCGGGCCTCTGGACACTCCCGCGCGGAGTGTCCCGAACGTCCACACTCCCAACACGTCATCTCCCGGGGTCCCCTCCGTCGGGTGTCTTCCGTTTGTCTGCGCGGCTCCTCCCGCCGGCGCAGGCGTTGAAAGGAGTCTCCCACCTCCTCCTCGGCGTCCCCTGTGCTGCCTCCCGTAATTACATTGCGGCTTTCCAATTGTTCCACCCGTCGCTTCAGTTTGGACATCTCTTCCTGGACTAGTAGGAGGGCATTGGTCAGGTCCTTGACGCACCCCTCCAGGGGACTGACCTCTGGCTTGGGGGACGGTGGTGGTGGCGGCTGGGCCTGCGCCATGGGTTGGGCCTGCTGGAGAGTTATGACGCAGGACCCAAATTCCGCATCCTGGTCCTTGGTCAAGGCCCTCTCCAGCGCGTCGGGGAAGGTCATGGTGGGCTGAGCCTCGATCTTGTCTAGGAGGTGGTTTCGTAATTGTTTATTCCTCAGCCCGGCCACGAAACGGTCCCGGAGGCCGGAGTCCGCGTCTCCGGTCATCCACTTCTCATCGGGACGAGCCTTGATCTTCTGCGCGCATCTCTGTAAGGTGTTGGCAAACTGGGAGATAGTTTCATCCTCCGTCTGGAATCGCGCGAAGAGGCGCCTCCGGAGGCCATCTGCCGTTGACCTCTCCCGGTAGACGTCCTTGAGGATCTTGTATACCCCGTCGAGGTCCGTTCTCTGCTCATCCGGTCGCAGCCTCACGGTCTCCCTGGCTTCTTCTTGTAGGAACTGTAGGACCAGATCCACGTGCGCCGAAGCGGGTAGGCGGTGTAGCCGGATGACCGAGTCCAGCTGATGCTTCCACTCCTCGAGGGGCATGTTCCACCCATCGAACCTAGACAGAAAATGGATGGCCGTCCCGAGGGGCAGACCGGGCCAATCCGGTGCTGGGTCCGGCGCTGGGACCGACATGGTGGATCCTGCCGACTACGCCAAATGTAAGAGACCTGGCGGGTGGGGCGAGACGCTGCCGGTGTGCGCGAGCGCGAGTACTCACCACGCCTTCCGCTGACTCTTACCTTCCGGGTCAGTGACTGTCCCGGATCCTTCGGGTCGGTGACGGTCCCGGGTTCTCGCTCTCGGTCGGCTGCACTCCTGTCTGAAAGAAAAGTACAGCTGCGCTGAGCCTCTAGACAGGGGACGGGGGAAGGTAAATCGGGCCGACGCGCGCCGGACTAAAGGATGGTCATCATTGACACTTGTGGCCTCAGACTGGTTACATCCGTGTGCGAGGCACGGTGGGTGCAACCTGGACGGAAACGTCCAACGTAGCAGGGGGAGGGGAGGGGAAGGGGTCACGTACGACACAGCAAACAGACTCAACACAGATTATCCTCACCGGGTATATGCTAGTGATGAGCGGATTCGGTTTTACTCGGTTTTACTCGGTTTTACTCGGTTCTCAAAACGGCATCTTATTGGCTCACGGATGTCACGTGTTTTGGATAGCCAATAAGATGCCGTTTTGAGAACCGAGTAAAACCGAGTAAAACCGAGTAAAACCGAACCTCGCTCATCACTAGTATATGCCTGTCCCCTTGATAGCCAGAGGTCCTGGTCTCAGCACCTGGAACAAACTTCGAACAACAACAATCCCCGAAACGATACCCTACTTTCAATGATAACCTACCGGTGGAAGACCCGTGAACAGTCACGAGCAATGCACATTGCAATATAAATGGTACACGACCGCGCGCAATGGAAGCGCATCAGCAAGACAAATGGAACAGTGGGTGAAGAGGTGAATGATGTACAATAATAACAAACACGGTGGTGCAGTACGAAACAATGCGCTGAAACGATGGTGGGCCTAATGCCCTCTGCAGCGCAGGCCTAGGGCCTGCCTAACGGTGGGGAGAACAATGGGGGCCTATCGCCCTCTGCGGCTCAGGCCTTGGGCCTGCCTAACTGGGGGAACAAACAATGGGGCCTAGCGCCCTCTGCAGCTCAGGCCTTGGGCCTGCCTAACTGGGGGAAACAAACAATGGGGCCTAGCACCCTCTGCGGCTCAGGCCTTGGGCCTGCCTAACTGGGGAGCAAACAATGGGGCCTAGCGCCCTCTGCAGCTCAGGCCTTGGGCCTGCCTAACTGGGGGAGCAAACAATGGGGCCTAGCGCCCTCTGCGGCTCAGGCCTTGGGCCTGCCTAACTGGGGGAGCAAACAATGGGGCCTAGCGCTCTCTGCGGCTCAGGCCTTGGGCCTGCCTAACTGGGGGAGCAAACAATGGGGCCTAGCGCCCTCTGCGGCTCA
Source organism: Pseudophryne corroboree (assembly GCF_028390025.1). Taxonomy (NCBI): domain Eukaryota; kingdom Metazoa; phylum Chordata; class Amphibia; order Anura; family Myobatrachidae; genus Pseudophryne; species Pseudophryne corroboree. Next base: position 140,849 of record NW_026967781.1, on the reverse strand, counting down.
GGCCTTGGGCCTGCCTAACTGGGGGAGCAAACAATGGGGCCTAGCGCCCTCTGCGGCTCAGGCCTTGGGCCTGCCTAACTGGGGGAGCAAACAATGGGGCCTAGCGCCCTCTGCGGCTCAGGTCTTGGGCCTGCCTAACTGGGGGAGCAACAATGGGGCCTCGGCCTAGCGCCGGCGTTGGTGGTGCAGTGGAAACCGGGCCGGAAACAGCGCCACCTGTGGAAGCAAAAAGGGGCCTCACTGAGGGCTTACCTGGTCCTGCTTCGTCCGGATCTCCGACTGCAGTCCCGGGGTCTTCGTAAGGCCGCCTCCGCTGACCGCGCCGACGTCCGACGTCCGTGTCCCGCGACGCTGCTCGCCGTCCCGCTCTCTCTTCTTCCGGCCACGGGCGGGCATCTTAATGCCCCACCGCGCAGCCTTCTGGGATGGGTGACGCGGCAGGTCCTCATTGGACCGCCGCGTCACCCAGTGATGACGCGCCACAGTACGTGGGCGCGCCCGTTGATGCGGCGGCCGGCAGTGGGGGATGGAGGCTCTGGCACGGCAGAGGGGGATGGAGGGGGTCGCGTCAGTGAGCCCACACGGCACTGCAGTTTTCTCCCCAGCGATGGCTTTCCCCGGCGTTCCGTCCTGGCAGGCAGTGACGCGGCAGCACTTCTTTCTCCACAGGGGTCTCTGGTCCTCTTCAGCGCTGACAATCCCCATGACGTGGCAGGCGGCTCCTCTCTCTCTCTCCAAGCTGGTCATCGCTCCTGATCCCGGCGGTGGCTCGGCTGGAAGCAGGCAAACTTCAGCAGGGGACACTGCTCTTCAGGCTCCTGGCAGCTACATGGTGACACTTTCCCCAGGTAGTCTTCCCATTCCTCCGGGGCTCTTCTTCCCGCACTTGGGACCCGCTTATATGGGTCTCCCTAACTCTGGACCTCCCCCGTCCTCCTTAATGACTGACTCCCGGGGCCCCAGCAACAGCCCGCCCCAGGTGTCTTTTGCCATGCAACCTGGGGGGGCCAATCAGTGTGGGGGCCATCTTCCCGGGCTAAGCTGTTGCTGAGGAGGGGGGGGGGGAATCTTCCCACTACAGTGGCGCCAAACTATCCCTGCCAGAGCTGACAGGGGACATCACAGTTCAGCCCATGATTTACCCTGGGCTCTGTAGTTCTTCTATGTAGAAAAAAATCACAAGGGGATCCCCATGGTGCAATAACTTCAGGGTATTACACATGCCCCACATTGCCAGATACATGCCCCACAGTGCCAGTTACAATGCCCCACAGTGCCAGTTACAATGCCCCACAGTGCCAGATACATGCCCCACAGTGCCAGTTACATTGCCCCACAGTGACGGATACATGCCCCACAGTGCCAGTTACATTGCCCCACAGTGCCAGTTACATTGCCCCACAGTGCCAGATACATGCCCCATAGTGCCAGTTACATTGCCCCACAGTGCCAGTTACATTGCCCCACAGTGTCAGATACATGCCCCACAGTGCCATTACATTGCCCCACAGTGCCAGTTACATGCCCCACAGTGCCAGATACATGCCCCACAGTGCCAGTTACATGCCCCACAATGCCAGATACATGCCCCACAGTGCCAGATAGATGCCCCATAGTGCCAGTTACACAAGACTCTCCTCTCCCCCCCCCCCCCCCCGTCAGTCACTCACCGCTGTGGCGCTATCACTCTGCTATGTGAGGGGAGGAGAGCGCAGCGCCTCTCCTGCCCCTCACCGCTCCAGGTCTCCGGCGACGGCTGTGTGGCACCGGTTCACTAGCCAATCAGGAGCCGGTCCGCAAGCTCTGATTTGCTAACGCCGCCGGAGACCGGACACACGCAGCGCTGCTGGAGTGGGGCATGATGCCCTGGCCGGCGGCGGCGCTCCCTCTCCTGGGCTTGCCAAGGCGCCCAGGGCACGTGCCCCACTCACCCTACCCTAGTTACGCCTCTGCCTTACAGTGTTGCTGTGTTGTCCTGCATCAGACCAGTGGTAGTGTCCTGTGCATCAGTCATTCCAGTGACCAGGCTGTCACAGTGGTATACTCAGGTGCCATATGTCCAGTGCTGCCGTATAATAATAATAATAATAATAATAATAATATCAAGTCCCTTACAGTGTTGCTGTGTTGTCGTACATCAGACCAGTGGTAGTGTTCTGTGCATCAGCCATTCCATTGACTAGACAGTCACAGTGGTATACTCTGCTGCCATATGTCCAGTAGAGATGAGCGGGTTTGGTTCCTCGAGATCCGAACCCCCCCGAACTTCACCCATTTTACACGGTTCCGAGGCAGAATCGAATCTTCACGCCTTGCTTGGTTAACCAGAACGCACCCGAACGTCATCATCCCGCTGTCGGTTTCTCGCGAGATTCGTATTCTATATAAGGAGCCGCGCGTCGCTGCCATTTTCACTCGTGCATTGGAGATTGAACCGAGAGGACGTGGCAGCGTTCTCTCCCTGAAAAGCTCCGTAATCTGTGCTCAGTGTGCTGAAAATATCTGTGCTCAGTGTGCTGTAAATAATCTGTGCTCAGTGTGCTGAAAATATCTATGTTCTCTGCCTGAAAACGCTCCATATCTGTGCTCAGTGTGCTGCAAATATCTGATCAGTGTGCTTCATTGTGGGGAATGGGGACCACCAGTATATAATATATACTTTTCTATAGCTTCTATACTGCTTGTCAGGACACATGTGTCACAGTTACACTGCTCTGTACTGATATATACAATAATATATATACCTTTCTATAGCTTCTATACTGCTTGTCAGGACACATGTGTCACAGTTACACCGCTCTGTACTGATATACAGTAATATATATACTTTTCTATAGCTTCTATACTGCTTGTCAGGACACATGGTCACAGATACACCGCTCTGTACTGATATATACAATAATATATATACTTTTCTATAGCCTCTATACTGCTTGTCAGGACACACATGGGTCACAGTTACACCACTCTGTACTGATATACAGTAATATATATACTTTTCTATAGCTTCTATACTGCTTGTCAGGACACATGGGTCACAGATACACCGCTCTGTACTGATATATACAATAATATATATACTTTCCGATAGCTTCTATACTGCTTGTCAGGACACATGTGTCACAGTTACTCCGCTCTGTACTGATATATACAATAATATATATACTTTCCTATAGCTTCTATACTGCTTGTCAGGACACATGTGTCACAGTTACTCCGCTCTGTACTGATATAAACAATAATATATATACTTTCCTATAGCTTCTATACTGCTTGTCAGGACACATGTGTCACAGTTACTCCGCTCTGTACTGATATACAGTAATATATATACTATTCTATAGCTTCTATACTGCTTGTCAGGACACATGTGTCACAGTTACACTGCTCTGTACTGATATATACAATAATATATATACTTTCCTATAGCTTCTATACTGCTTGTCAGGACACATGTGTCACAGTTACACTGCTCTGTACTGATATATACAATAATATATATACACTTTTCTTATTTTCTATAGCTTCTATACTGCTTGTCAGGACACGTGTCACAGTTACACTGCTCTGTACTGATATATACAATAATATATATACTTTTCTATAGCTTCTATACTGCTTGTCAGGACACGTGTCACAGTTACACCGCTCTGTACTGATATATACAATAACATATATACTTTTCTATAGTTTCTATACTGCTTGTCAGGACACATGTGTCACAGTTATATAGAAAGAATGCCAAGTTGCGCTCAACAATCAAATGTAAAAAACATTTATTTTTATATATAAAAAAATTGTAATAATAACAACAAGTCTCCCGGGAGTATGATTATAACAATTCAACATAAAAATATATTATCCCTATGACAAGATAAATTAAGATTGCGGGATATTCTTTTGACTGAATGAAAATTCCTGTTATTCTAAAACATGTAACCCCGAAGGTATCGTTTTAAATGTAATAACAACAATGATTAGTAATGGATTAAGGGTCTATATGCAAATGCATGTAACTCACTTGATCCATGAAAGTCCCGGACAGTCCTAAATACGTGTGACTAAATGTCAATTCCAGTGGTCCTGGATTGAAGGGGACCCTTGGAGCAATATTGTGGCGCTCAATTGATAAATATTAATGAACAGATGAACTGTGTAGAAATTCCTCAAGCCGCTGTAATGGTGACGGGAGGGAGAGCCCGGAGTGATGTTGGTGCGGTCAGCCGCTGACCCCTGCACGGGGAATGGAGAGCAGTGCCTGTAGTGGCCGCAGGGCTGGATGAATTGCAGCTGTGCAAAGCTGACAGGCAGCTATGATGTCCGGACGGCTAGATGTTGTTTTATGTGGCACAGTGTGGAAAAGCTCTCAACAGGAACGGCTGACCTGTACTCCCACGGGCAGCTCCGATTGAGCCTCCCTGCGGTCACCTGGCATGGAGTGGAGGTGATGATGGAGCCACAATATGCTAGGCAAGCTGTGTGCTTAGAGCCAACTGTGCTATGGTCAGCAGTGATGTTGTTGTGCTTGCCGCACAGGGCTTCAATTCGACCGCCGTCGTGAGCGGTAGGAAAGTCGTCACTTAGACAACAGCTGATTGACAGAAAGCTGTGAAGACAGCGGACGTGATGGAGCTGATCTCCTGCAGAGGCTCAGACCGAGCCGAACTTCAGAAGCTTTCTGAACTTCAGTTCGGCTCAGTCGGAGCCTCTGCAGGAGATCAGCTCCATCACGTCCGCTGTCTTCACAGCTTTCTGTCAATCAGCTGTTGTCTAAGTGCCGACTTTCCTTCCGCTCACGCCGGCGGTCGAATTGAAGCCCTGTGCGGCAAGCACAACAACATCACTGCTGACCATAGCACAGTTGGCTCTAAGCACACAGCTTGCCTAGCATATTGTGGCTCCATCATCACCTCCACTCCATGCCAGTTGACCGCAGGGAGGCTCAATCGGAGCTGCCCGTGGGAGTACAGGTCAGCCGTTCCTGTTGAGAGCTTTTCCACACTGCCACATAAAACAACATCTAGCCGTCCGGACATCATAGCTGCCTGTCAGCTTTGCACAGCTGCAATTCATCCAGCCCAGCGGCCACTACAGGCACTGCTCTCCATTCCCCGTGCAGGGGTCAGCGGCTGACCGCACCAACATCACTCCGGGCTCTCCCTCCCGTCACCATTACAGCGGCTTGAGGAATTTCTACACAGTTCATCTGTTCATTAATATTTATCAATTGAGCGCCACAATATTGCTCCAAGGGTCCCCTTCAATCTAGGACCACTGGAATTGACATTTAGTCACACGTATTTAGGACTGTCCGGGACTTTCATGGATCAAGTGAGTTACATGCATTTGCATATAGACCCTTAATCCATTACTAATCATTGTTGTTATTACATTTAAAACGATACCTTCGGGGTTACATGTTTTAGAATTACAGGAATTTTCATTCAGTCAAAAGAATATCCCGCAATCTTAATTTATCTTGTCATAGGGATAATGTATTTTTATGTTGAATTGTTATAATCATACTCCCGGGAAACTTGTTATTATTACAATTTTTTTATATATAAAAATAAATGTTTTTTACATTTGATTGTTGAGCGCAACTTGGCATTCTTTCTATATAGTTTCTCCAGGGATTGGCATTCCCTCTCCAAGTCGCTGCTGACAATCATATATACACCACCACTCACTGAGCGCTTAGCTTATTTTTCTCATGTGTCACAGTTACACCGCTCTGTACTGATATATACAATAATATATACTTTTCTATAGCTTCTCTACTGCTTGTCAGGACACATGTGTCACAGTTACACCGCTCTGTACTGATATATACAATAACATATATACTTTTCTATAGCTTCTATACTGCTTGTCAGGACACATGTCACAGTTACACCGCTCTGTACTGATATATAATATATATACTATTCTATAGCTTCTATACTGCTTGTCAGGACACATGGGTCACAGTTACACCGCTCTGTACTGATATATACAATAATATATATACTATTCTATAGCTTCTATACTGCTTGTCAGGACACATGGGTCACAGTTACACCGCTCTGTACTGATATATACAATAATATATATACTTTTCTATAGCTTCTATACTGCTTGTCAGGACACATGTGTCACAGTTACACTGCTCTGTACTGATATATACAATAATATATATACTTTTCTATAGCTTCTATACTGCTTGTCAGGACACATGGGTCACAGTTACACTGCTCTGTACTGATATATACAATAATATATATACTTTTCTATAGCTTCTATACTGCTTGTCAGGAGGACACGTGTCACAGTTACACCGCTCTGTACTGATATATACAATAATATATATACTTTTCTATAGCTTCTCTACTGCTTGTCAGGACACATGGGTCACAGTTACACCGCTCTGTACTGATATATACAATAATATATATACTTTTCTATAGCTTCTATACTGCTTGTCAGGACACATGGGTCACAGTTACACTGCTCTGTACTGATATATACAATAATATATATACTTTTCTATAGCTTCTATACTGCTTGTCAGGAGGACACGTGTCACAGTTACACCGCTCTGTACTGATATATAATATATATACTATTCTATAGCTTCTATACTGCTTGTCAGGAGGACACATGTGTCACAGTTACACCGCTCTGTACTGATATATAATATATATACTATTCTATAGCTTCTATACTGCTTGTCAGGACACATGTGTCACAGTTACACCGCTCTGTACTGATATATACAATAATATATCTACTTTTCTATAGCTTCTATACTGCTTCTCAGGATACGTGGGTCACAGTTACACCGCTCTGTACTGATATATACAATAATATATATACTTTTCTATAGCTTCTATACTGCTTGTCAGGACACATGTGTCACAGTTACACTGCTCTGTACGGATATATACAATAATATATATACTTTTCTATAGCTTCTATACTGCTTGTCAGGACACATGTCACAGTTACACTGCTCTGTACTGATATATACAGTAATATATATACTTTTCTATAGCTTCTATACTGCTTGTCAGGACACATGTGTCACAGTTACACCGCTCTGTACTAATATATATACAATAATATATCTACTTTTCTATAGCTTCTATACTGCTTGTCAGGACACATGTGTCACAGTTACACTGCTCTGTACTGATATATACAATAATATATCTACTTTTCTATAGCTTCTATACTGCTTGTCAGGACACATGTCACAGTTACACTGCTCTGTACTGATATATACAGTAATATATATACTTTTCTATAGCTTCTATACTGCTTGTCAGGACACATGTGTCACAGTTACACAGCTCTGTACTAATATATATACAATAATATATCTACTTTTCTATAGCTTCTATACTGCTTGTCAGGACACATGGTCACAGTTACACCGCTCTGTACTGATATATACAATAATATATATACTTTTCTATAGCTTCTATACTGCTTGTCAGGACACATGTGTCACAGTTACACCGCTCTGTACTAATATATATACAATAATATATCTACTTTTCTATAGCTTCTATACTGCTTGTCAGGACACATGTGTCACAGTTACACTGCTCTGTACTGATATATACAATAATATATCTACTTTTCTATAGCTTCTATACTGCTTGTCAGGACACATGTCACAGTTACACTGCTCTGTACTGATATATACAGTAATATATATACTTTTCTATAGCTTCTATACTGCTTGTCAGGACACATGTGTCACAGTTACACAGCTCTGTACTAATATATATACAATAATATATCTACTTTTCTATAGCTTCTATACTGCTTGTCAGGACACATGGTCACAGTTACACCGCTCTGTACTGATATATACAATAATATATCTACTTTTCTATAGCTTCTATACTGCTTGTCAGGACACATGTGTCACAGTTACACTGCTCTGTACTGATATATACAATAATATATATACTTTTCTATAGCTTCTATACTGCTTGTCAGGATACGTGGGTCACAGTTACACCGCTCTGTACTGATATATACAATAATATATCTACTTTTCTATAGCTTCTATACTGCTTGTCAGGACACATGTCACAGTTACACTGCTCTGTACTGATATATACAGTAATATATATACTTTTCTATAGCTTCTATACTGCTTGTCAGGACACATGGTCACTGTTACACTGCTCTGTACTGATATATACAATAATATATATACTTTTCTATAGCTTCTATACTGCTTGTCAGGATACGTGGGTCACAGTTACTCCGCTCTGTACTGATATATACAATAATATATATACTTTTCTATAGCTTCTATACTGCTTGTCAGGACACATGTGTCACAGTTACACCGCTCTGTACTAATATATATACAATAATATATATACTATTCTATAGCTTCTATACTGCTTGTCAGGATACGTGGGTCACAGTTACTCCGCTCTGTACTGATATATACAATAATATATATACTTTTCTATAGCTTCTATACTGCTTGTCAGGACACATGTGTCACAGTTACACCGCTCTGTACTGATATATAATATATATACTATTCTATAGCTTCTATACTGCTTGTCAGGATACGTGGGTCACAGTTACACCGCTCTGTACTGATATATACAATAATATATATACTTTTCTATAGCTTCTATACTGCTTGTCAGGACACATGTGTCACAGTTACACCGCTCTGTACTGATATATACAATAATATATATACTTTTCTATAGCTTCTATACTGCTTGTCAGGACACATGTGTCACAGTTACACTGCTCTGTACTGATATATACAATAATATATATACTTTTCTATAGCTTCTATACTGCTTGTCAGGACACATGTGTCACAGTTACACTGCTCTGTACTGATATATACAATAATATATATACTTTTCTATAGCTTCTAGTATTACAGTGCAGCATTTTGGTGACCAACAGTATACATATATAGTACAGTACAGTAGGCCATTGCTATTGATATATTACTGGCATATAATTCCACACATTAAAAAATGGAGAACAGAAATGTGGAGGGTAAAATAGGAAAAGATCAAGATCCACTTCCACCTCGTGCTGAAGCTGCTGACACTAGTCATGGCTGAGACGATGAAATGCCTTCAACGTCGTCTGCCAAGGCCGATGCCCAATGTCATAGTAGAGAGCATGTAAAATCCAAAAAACAAAAGTTCAGTAAAATGAACCAAAAATCAAAATTAAAAGCGTCTGAGGAGAAGCGTAAACTTGCCAATATGCCATTTACGACACGGAGTGGCAAGGAACGGCTGAGGCCCTGGCCTATGTTCATGGCTAGTGGTTCAGCTTCACATGAGGATGGAAGCACTCATCCTCTCGCTAGAAAAATGAAAAGACTTAAGCTGGCAAAAGCACAGCAAAGAACTGTGCGTTCTTCTAAATCACAAATCCCCAAGGAGAGTCCAATTGTGTCGGTTGCGATGTCTGACCTTCCCAACACTGGACGGGAAGAGGTGGCGCCTTCCACCATTTGCACGCCCCCTGCAAGTGCTGGAAGGAGCACCCGCAGTCCAGTTCCTGATAGTCAAATTGAAGATGTCACTGTTGAAGTACACCAGGATGAGGATATGGGTGTTGCTGGCGCTGAGGAGGGAATTGACAAGGAGGATTCTGATGGTGAGGTGGTTTGTTTAAGTCAGGCACTCGGGGAGACACCTGTTGTCCGTGGGACGAATATGGCCATTGACATGCCTGGTCAAATTACAAAAAAAATCACCTCTTCGGTGTGGAATTATTTTAACAGAAATGCTGACAACAGGTGTCAAGCCATGTGTTGCCTTTGTCAAGCTGTAATAAGTAGGGGTAAGGACGTTAACCACCTAGGAACATCCTCCCTTATACGTCACCTGGAACGCATTCATCAGAAGTCATTGACAAGTTCAAAAACTTTGGGTGACAGCGGAAGCAGTCCACTGACAACTAAATCCCTTCCTCTTGTACCCAAGCCCCTGCAAACCACACCACCAACTCCCTCAGTGTCAATTTCCTCCTTAGACAGGAACGCCAATAGTCCTGCAGGCCATGTCACTGGCAAGTCTGACGAGTCCTCTCCTAACTGGGATTCCTCTGATGGATACTTGAGTGTAACGTAGGGGTGGGCAACAAGCGGCCCGCGGGCCGGATGCGGCCCGCGAACCGATCCTGCCTGGCCCCGCTGTCCCACACAGTGTGCAATGACAAGCGGCACGACTGGCTGAGCCGCTCGTCATTACGCTACGTACCTCCCAGACGCGGCACCGCAGAGGAAATCCCGGTCACGTCACTGCTGACCGGGATTCCCACTGTGACGTCAGGCGCTGGGCGGCACGGGGGGCGGGGCCACGGCAGGAGCGGGCAGCAGCAGCGACTCTGTGCGGCACCGCGGGCAGCAGGCAGCGGGGATCTGGCATCAGGCAGCGGGGATCTGGCAGCAGGCAGCGGATCTGCCACTGTGAAAAAGGTAAATGGATCTGTGCTTAACTTTAAAAGCTGCTATATAGGTTCAGGGAAGGGGGGTTAGGAGGGGGGGGGACTGCTATATGGGTTTAGGGGAGAGGGGGAAGAGGGGTAGGGACTGCTATATGGGTTTAGGGGAGGGGGGGAAGAGGGGTAGGGACTGCTATATGGGTCCAGCAGGGAAGGGGGGTAGAGACTGCTATATGGGTCTAGGGGAGGGGAGGGGAGGGGGGGTGTTTTCAGCACTGTTTAAAAAAAAAATTATTACTGGATTACTGTGTTTTTTTAGACATCTTGGATTTTGCCTGTAAAAAAACTATGTATGTAATGTATATTGTGGTGTATGTTTGTGTAGTTTTATATCTATATATATATATATATATATATATATATATATATCTCCACACTATGTTTTTATAGTTATATACGTAACTATGGGCCTAATTCAGACCTGATCGCTAGCAGGCGATTTTTGCACTGCTGCGATCAGGTAGTCGCTGCCTACAGGGGAGGGGGAAATCGCTGTGCAGGGGTGAGATCGCATCTGCAGAGAGCTGCACAAACAGAAGTTTGTGCAGTCTCTGCGCAGCCCAGGACTTACTCTTCTAGTACGATGATCGGGGCCAGAGCTGAGTGCTGACGTCAGAAACTCTCCCTCCAAACGCCTGGTCCCTCCTGCGTTTTTTCCGGACACTCCTCTAAAACGCTCAATTGCCACTCACAAACGTCCTCTTCCTCTCAATCACCTTGCGATCGCCCGTGCGATCACTTTGTTCGTACCATCCCATCGCTGCCCGACGCTGCGGACCGGCGCACCTACACATTGCGGTGCATGCGCAGTTCAGACCCGATTTACAAGATGTTTTGTGTGTGGCCCTCGACTATTCACTAGAGATGAGCGGGTTCGGTTTCTCTGAAACCGAACCCGCACGAACTTCATGTTTTTTTCACGGGTCCGAGCAGACTCGGATCCTCCCGCCTTGCTCGGTTAACCCGAGCGCGCCCGAACGTCATCATGACGCTGTCGGATTCTCGCGAGACTCGGATTCTATATAAGGAGCCGCGCGTCGCCGCCATTTTCACACGTGCATTGAGATTGATAGGGAGAGGACGTGGCTGGCGTCCTCTCCATTAGAAATTAGATTAGAAGAGAGAGAGAGATTGTGCAGAGTCAGACAGAGTTTACCACAGTGACCAGTGCAGTTGTTGTTAGTTAACTTTTATTTATTTTAATATAATATATCCGTTCTCTGCTATATCCGTTCTCTGCCTGAAAAAAAACGATACACAGCAGCAGCCAGTCACACAGTGTGACTCAGTCTGTGTGCACTCAGTAGAGATGAGCGCCGGAAATTTTTCGGGTTTTGTGTTTTGGTTTTGGGTTCGGTTCCGCGGCCGTGTTTTGGGTTCGACCGCGTTTTGGCAAAACCTCACCGAATTTTTTTTGTCGGATTCGGGTGTGTTTTGGATTCGGGTGTTTTTTTAAAAAAACCCTAAAAAACAGCTTAAATCATAGAATTTGGGGGTAATTTTGATCCCAAAGTATTATTAACCTCAAAAAACATAATTTACACTCATTTTCAGCCTATTCTGAACACATCACACCTCACAATATTATTTTTAGTCCTAAAATTTGCACCGAGGTCGCTGTGTGAGTAAGATAAGCGACCCTAGTGGCCGACACAAACACCGGGCCCATCTAGGAGTGGCACTGCAGTGTCACGCAGGATGGCCCTTCCAAAAAACCCTCCCCAAACAGCACATGACGCAAAGAAAAAAAGAGGCGCAATGAGGTAGCTGACTGTGTGAGTAAGATTAGCGACCCTAGTGGCCGACACAAACACCGGGCACATCTAGGAGTGGCACTGCAGTGTCACGCAGGATGTCCCTTCCAAAAAACCCTCCCCAAACAGCACATGACGCAAAGAAAAAAAGAGGCGCAATGAGGTAGCTGTGTGAGTAAGATTAGCGACCCTAGTGGCCGACACAAACACCGGGCCCATCTAGGAGTGGCACTGCAGTGTCACGCAGGATGTCCCTTCCAAAAAACCCTCCCCAATCAGCACATGATGCAAAGAAAAAGAAAAGAAAAAAGAGGTGCAAGATGGAATTATCCTTGGGCCCTCCCACCCACCCTTATGTTGTATAAACAAAACAGGACATGCACACTTTAACCAACCCATCATTTCAGTGACAGGGTCTGCCACACGACTGTGACTGATATGACGGGTTGGTTTGGACCCCCCCCAAAAAAGAAGCAATTAATCTCTCCTTGCACAAACTGGCTCTACAGAGGCAAGATGTCCACCTCATCTTCACCCTCCGATATATCACCGTGTACATCCCCCTCCTCACAGATTATCAATTCGTCCCCACTGGAATCCACCATCTCAGCTCCCTGTGTACTTTGTGGAGGCAATTGCTGCTGGTCAATGTCTCCGCGGAGGAATTGATTATAATTCATTTTAATGAACATCATCTTCTCCACATTTTCTGGATGTAACCTCGTACGCCGATTGCTGACAAGGTGAGCGGCGGCACTAAACACTCTTTCGGAGTACACACTTGTGGGAGGGCAACTTAGGTAGAATAAAGCCAGTTTGTGCAAGGGCCTCCAAATTGCCTCTTTTTCCTGCCAGTATAAGTACGGACTGTGTGACGTGCCTACTTGGATGCGGTCACTCATATAATCCTCCACCATTCTATCAATGTTGAGAGAATCATATGCAGTGACAGTAGACGACATGTCCGTAATCGTTGTCAGGTCCTTCAGTCCGGACCAGATGTCAGCATCAGCAGTCGCTCCAGACTGCCCTGCATCACCGCCAGCGGGTGGGCTCGGAATTCTGAGCCTTTTCCTCGCACCCCCAGTTGCGGGAGAATGTGAAGGAGGAGATGTTGACAGGTCGCGTTCCGCTTGACTTGACAATTTTGTCACCAGCAGGTCTTTCAACCCCAGCAGACCTGTGTCTGCCGGAAAGAGAGATCCAAGGTAGGCTTTAAATCTAGGATCGAGCACGGTGGCCAAAATGTAGTGCTCTGATTTCAACAGATTGACCACCCGTGAATCCTTGTTAAGCGAATTAAGGGCTGCATCCACAAGTCCCACATGCCTAGCGGAATCGCTCCGTGTTAGCTCCTTCTTCAATGCCTCCAGCTTCTTCTGCAAAAGCCTGATGAGGGGAATGACCTGACTCAGGCTGGCAGTGTCTGAACTGACTTCACGTGTGGCAAGTTCAAAGGGCATCAGAACCTTGCACAACGTTGAAATCATTCTCCACTGCACTTGAGACAGGTGCATTCCATCTCCTATATCGTGCTCAATTGTATAGGCTTGAATGGCCTTTTGCTGCTCCTCCAACCTCTGAAGCATATAGAGGGTTGAATTCCACCTCGTTACCACTTCTTGCTTCAGATGATGGCAGGGCAGGTTCAGTAGTTTTTGGTGGTGCTCCAGTCTTCTGTACGTGGTGCCTGTACGCCGAAAGTGTCCCGCAATTTTTCTGGCCACCGACAGCATCTCTTGCACGCCCCTGTCGTTTTTTAAAAAATTCTGCACCACCAAATTCAAGGTATGTGCAAAACATGGGACGTGCTGGAATTTGCCCATATTTAATGCACACACAATATTGCTGGCGTTGTCCGATGCCACAAATCCACAGGAGAGTCCAATTGGGGTAAGCCATTCCGCGATGATCTTCCTCAGTTGCCGTAAGAGGTTTTCAGCTGTGTGCGTATTCTGGAAAGCGGTGATACAAAGCGTAGCCTGCCTAGGAAAGAGTTGGCGTTTGCGAGATGCTGCTACTGGTGCCGCCGCTGCTGTTCTTGCGGCGGGAGTCCATACATCTACCCAGTGGGCTGTCACAGTCATATAGTCCTGACCCTGCCCTGCTCCACTTGTCCACATGTCCGTGGTTAAGTGGACATTGGGTACAACTGCATTTTTTAGGACACTGGTGAGTCTTTTTCTGACGTCCGTGTACATTCTCGGTATCGCCTGCCTAGAGAAGTGGAACCTAGATGGTATTTGGTAACGGGGGCACACTGCCTCAATAAATTGTCTAGTTCCCTGTGAACTAACGGCGGATACCGGACGCACGTCTAACACCAACATAGTTGTCAAGGACTCAGTTATCCGCTTTGCAGTAGGATGACTGCTGTGATATTTCATCTTCCTCGCAAAGGACTGTTGAACAGTCAATTGCTTACTGGAAGTAGTACAAGTGGGCTTACGACTTCCCCTCTGGGATGACCATCGACTCCCAGCGGCAACAACAGCAGCGCCAGCAGCAGTAGGCGTTACACGCAAGGATGCATCGGAGGAATCCCAGGCAGGAGAGGACTCGTCAGACTTGCCAGTGACATGGCCTGCAGGACTATTGGCATTCCTGGGGAAGGAGGAAATTGACACTGAGGGAGTTGGTGGGGTGGTTTGCGTGAGCTTGGTTACAAGAGGAAGGGATTTACTGGTCAGTGGACTGCTTCCGCTGTCACCCAAAGTTTTTGAACTTGTCACTGACTTATTATGAATGCGCTGCAGGTGACGTATAAGGGAGGATGTTCCGAGGTGGTTAACGTCCTTACCCCTACTTATTACAGCTTGACAAAGGGAACACACGGCTTGACACCTGTTGTCCGCATTTCTGGTGAAATACCTCCACACCGAAGAGCTGATTTTTTTGGTATTTTCACCTGGCATGTCAACGGCCATATTCCTCCCACGGACAACAGGTGTCTCCCCGGGTGCCTGACTTAAACAAACCACCTCACCATCAGAATCCTCCTGGTCAATTTCCTCCCCAGCGCCAGCAACACCCATATCCTCCTCATCCTGGTGTACTTCAACACTGACATCTTCAATCTGACTATCAGGAACTGGACTGCGGGTGCTCCTTCCAGCACTTGCAGGGGGCATGCAAATAGTGGAAGGCGCATGCTCTTCACGTCCAGTGTTGGGAAGGTCAGGCATCGCAAACGACACAATTGGACTCTCCTTGTGGATTTGGGATTTCAAAGAACGCACAGTTCTTTGCGGTGCTTTTGCCAGCTTGAGTCTTTTCAGTTTTCTAGCGAGAGGCTGAGTGCTTCCATCCTCATGTGAAGCTGAACCACTAGCCATGAACATAGGCCAGGGCCTCAGCCGTTCCTTGCCACTCCGTGTGGTAAATGGCATATTGGCAAGTTTACGCTTCTCCTCCGACAATTTTATTTTAGGTTTTGGAGTCCTTTTTTTTCTGATATTTGGTGTTTTGGATTTGACATGCTCTGTACTATGACATTGGGCATCGGCCTTGGCAGACGACGTTGCTGGCATTTCATCGTCTCGGCCATGACTAGTGGCAGCAGCTTCAGCACGAGGTGGAAGTGGATCTTGATCTTTCCCTAATTTTGGAACCTCAACTTTTTTGTTCTCCATATTTTATAGGCAGAACTAAAAGGCACCTCAGGTAAACAATGGAGATGGATGGATTGGATACTAGTATACAATTATGGACGGACTGCCACGGTTAGGTGGTATAAAAAAACCACGGTTAGGTGGTATATATTATAATAATAATACAATTATGGATGGACGGACTGCCTGCCGACTGCCGACACAGAGGTAGCCACAGCCGTGAACTACCGCACTGTACACTGGTTGATAAAGAGATAGTAGTATACTCGTAACAACTAGTATGACACTATGACGACGGTATAAAGAATGAAAAAAAAACCACGGTTAGGTGGTATATATTATAATAATAATACAATTATGGATGGACGGACTGCCTGCCGACTGCCGACACAGAGGTAGCCACAGCCGTGAACTACCGCACTGTACACTGGTTGATAAAGAGATAGTAGTATACTCGTAACAACTAGTATGACACTATGACGACGGTATAAAGAATGCAAAAAAAACCACAGTTAGGTGGTATATATTATAATAATAATACAATTATGGATGGACGGACTGCCTGCCGACTGCCGACACAGAGGTAGCCACAGCCGTGAACTACCGCACTGTACACTGGTTGATAAAGAGATAGTAGTATACTCGTAACAACTAGTATGACACTATGACGGTATAAAGAATGAAAAAAAAACCACGGTTAGGTGGTATATATTATAATAATAATACAATTATGGATGGACGGACTGCCTGCCGACTGCCGACACAGAGGTAGCCACAGCCGTGAACTACCGCACTGTACACTGGTTGATAAAGAGATAGTAGTATACTCGTAACAATTAGGATGACACTATGACGGTATAAAGAATGAAAAAAAAACCACGGTTAGGTGGTAGGTATATAATAATAAATAATACAATTCTGGTCGGACGGACTGCCTGCCGTGTGCCGACACAGAGGTAGCCACAGCCGTGAACTACCGCACTGTACACTGGTTGATAAAGAGATAGTAGTATACTCGTAACAATTAGGATGACACTATGACGGTATAAAGAATGAAAAAAAAAACCACGGTTAGGTGGTAGGTATATAATAATAAATAATACAATTCTGGTCGGACGGACTGCCTGCCGTGTGCCGACACAGAGGTAGCCACAGCCGTGAACTACCGCACTGTACACTGGTTGATAAAGAGATAGTAGTATACTCGTAACAATTAGGATGACACTATGACGGTATAAAGAATGAAAAAAAAAACCACGGTTAGGTGGTAGGTATATAATAATAAATAATACAATTCTGGTCGGACGGACTGCCTGCCGTGTGCCGACACAGAGGTAGCCACAGCCGTGAACTACCGCACTGTACACTGGTTGATAAAGAGATAGTAGTATACTCGTAACAATTAGGATGACACTATGACGGTATAAAGAATGAAAAAAAAACCACGGTTAGGTGGTAGGTATATAATAATAAATAATACAATTCTGGTCGGACGGACTGCCTGCCGTGTGCCGACACAGAGGTAGCCACAGCCGTGAACTACCGCACTGTACACTGGTTGATAAAGAGATAGTAGTATACTCGTAACAATTAGGATGACACTATGACGGTATAAAGAATGAAAAAAAAACCACGGTTAGGTGGTAGGTATATAATAATAAATAATACAATTCTGGTCGGACGGACTGCCTGCCGTGTGCCGACACAGAGGTAGCCACAGCCGTGAACTACCGCACTGTACTGTGTCTGCTGCTAATATAGACTGGTTGATATTTAAAGAGATATTAGTAGTATACAACAATACTATACTGGTGGTCAGGCACTGGTCACCACTCCTGCAGCAAAAGTGTGCACTGTTAATTAATATAATTGTACTCCTGGCTCCTGCTAACAACCTGCAGTGCTCCCCAGTCTCCCCCACAATTAATTATAAGCTTTTAATTTATACATTGATGACTGTGCAGCACACTGGGCTGAGCTGAGTGCACACAGACTGAGTCACACTGTGTGACTGACTGTGCTGTGTATCGTTTTTTTTTTCAGGCAGAGAACGGATATAGCAGAGAGAAGTGAACGGATATATTATATTAAATAAAAGTTAACTAGCAACTGCACTGGTCACTGACTGTGGTAAACTAACTCTGTCTGCGACTCTGCACAATCTCTCTCTATCTAATCTATCTATCTCTATTCTAATGGAGAGGACGCCAGACACGTCCTCTCCCTATCAATCTCAATGCACGAGTGAAAATGGCGGCGACGCGCGGCTCCTTATATAGAATCCGAGTCTCGCGATAGAATCCGAGCCTCGCGAGAATCCGACAGCGTCATGATGACGTTCGGGCGCGCTCGGGTTAACCGAGCAAGGCGGGAAGATCCGAGTCGCTCGGACCCGTGGAAAAAAAAGTGAAGTTCGTGCGGGTTCGGATTCAAAGAAACCGAACCCGCTCATCTCTAGCACTCAGCTCAGCCCAGTGTGCTGCACATCAATGTATAAAAGGCAAAGCTTATAATAATTGTGGGGGAGACTGGGGAGCACTGCAGGTTGTTATAGCAGGAGCCCCCAGGAGTACATAATATTATATTAATTTAAAATTAAACAGTGCACACTTTTGCTGCAGGAGTGCCACTGCCAGTGTGACTAGTGGTGACCAGTGCCTGACCACCAGTATAGTAGTATATTGTTGTATGTATTGTATACTATCTCTTTATCAACCAGTCTATATTAGCAGCAGACACAGTACAGTGCGGTAGTTCACGGCTGTGGCTACCTCTGTGTCGGCAGTCGGAACTCGGCAGGCAGTCCGTCCATCCATAATTGTATTACAATATATACCACCTAACCGTGGTATTTTTTTTTCTTTCTTTATACCGTCGTCATAGTGTCATACTAGTTGTTACGAGTATACTACTATCTCTTTATCAACCAGTGTACAGTGCGGTAGTTCACGGCTGTGGCTACCTCTGTGTCGGCAGTCGGCAGGCAGTCCGTCCATCCATAATTGTATTATTATTATAATATATACCACCTAACCGTGGTTTTTTTTTCATTCTTTATACCGTCATAGTGTCATACTAGTTGTTACGAGTATACTACTATCTCTTTATCAACCAGTGTACAGTGCGGTAGTTCACGGCTGTGGCTACCTCTGTGTCGGCAGTCGGCAGGCAGTCCGTCCATCCATAATTGTATTATTATTATAATATATACCACCTAACTGTGGTATTTTTTTTTCTTTCTTTATACCGTCGTCATAGTGTCATACTAGTTGTTACGAGTATACTACTATCTCTTTATCAACCAGTGTACAGTGCGGTAGTTCACGGCTGTGGCTACCTCTGTGTCGGCAGTCGGCAGGCAGTCCGTCCATCCATAATTGTATTATTATTATAATATATACCACCTAACCGTGGTTTTTTTTTCATTCTTTATACCGTCGTCATAGTGTCATACTAGTTGTTACGAGTATACTACTATCTCTTTATCAACCAGTGTACAGTGCGGTAGTTCACGGCTGTGGCTACCTCTGTGTCGGAACTCGGCAGGCAGTCCGTCCATCCATAATTGTATTATTATTATAATATATACCACCTAACCGTGGTTTTTTTTTCATTCTTTATACCGTCGTCATAGTGTCATACTAGTTGTTACGAGTATACTACTATCTCTTTATCAACCAGTGTACAGTGCGGTAGTTCACGGCTGTGGCTACCTCTGTGTCGGCAGTCGGCAGGCAGTCCGTCCATCCATAATTGTATTATTATTATAATATATACCACCTAACCGTGTTTTTTTTTTCATTCTTTATACCGTCGTCATAGTGTCATACTAGTTGTTACGAGTATACTACTATCTCTTTATCAACCAGTGTACAGTGCGGTAGCTCACGGCTGTGGCTACCTCTGTGTCGGCAGTCGGCAGGCAGTCCGTCCATCCATAATTGTATTATTATTATAATATATACCACCTAACCGTGGTTTTTTTTTCATTCTTTATACCGTCGTCATAGTGTCATACTAGTTGTTACGAGTATACTACTATCTCTTTATCAACCAGTGTACAGTGCGGTAGTTCACGGCTGTGGCTACCTCTGTGTCGGCAGTCGGCAGGCAGTCCGTCCATCCATAATTGTATTATTATTATAATATATACCACCTAACCGTGGTTTTTTTTTCATTCTTTATACCGTCGTCATAGTGTCATACTAGTTGTTACGAGTATACTACTATCTCTTTATCAACCAGTGTACAGTGCGGTAGTTCACGGCTGTGGCTACCTCTGTGTCGGCAGTCGGCAGGCAGTCCGTCCATCCATAATTGTATTATTATTATAATATATACCACCTAACCGTGGTTTTTTTTTCATTCTTTATACCGTCGTCATAGTGTCATACTAGTTGTTACGAGTATACTACTATCTCTTTATCAACCAGTGTACAGTGCGGTAGTTCACGGCTGTGGCTACCTCTGTGTCGGCAGTCGGCAGGCAGTCCGTCCATCCATAATTGTATTATTATTATAATATATACCACCTAACCGTGGTTTTTTTTTCATTCTTTATACCGTCGTCATAGTGTCATACTAGTTGTTACGAGTATACTACTATCTCTTTATCAACCAGTGTACAGTGCGGTAGTTCACGGCTGTGGCTACCTCTGTGTCGGCAGTCGGCAGGCAGTCCGTCCATCCATAATTGTATTATTATTATAATATATACCACCTAACTGTGGTATTTTTTTTTCTTTCTTTATACCGTCGTCATAGTGTCATACTAGTTGTTACGAGTATACTACTATCTCTTTATCAACCAGTGTACAGTGCGGTAGTTCACGGCTGTGGCTACCTCTGTGTCGGCAGTCGGCAGGCAGTCCGTCCATCCATAATTGTATTATTATTATTTTATATACCACCTAACCGTGGTTTTTTTTTCATTCTTTATACCGTCGTCATAGTGTCATACTAGTTGTTACGAGTATACTACTATCTCTTTATCAACCAGTGTACAGTGCGGTAGTTCACGGCTGTGGCTACCTCTGTGTCGGAACTCGGCAGGCAGTCCGTCCATCCATAATTGTATTATTATTATAATATATACCACCTAACCGTGGTTTTTTTTTCATTCTTTATACCGTCGTCATAGTGTCATACTAGTTGTTACGAGTATACTACTATCTCTTTATCAACCAGTGTACAGTGCGGTAGTTCACGGCTGTGGCTACCTCTGTGTCGGCAGTCGGCAGGCAGTCCGTCCATCCATAATTGTATTATTATTATAATATATACCACCTAACCGTGGTTTTTTTTTCATTCTTTATACCGTCGTCATAGTGTCATACTAGTTGTTACGAGTATACTACTATCTCTTTATCAACTAGTGTACAGTGCGGTAGTTCACGGCTGTGGCTACCTCTGTGTCGGCAGTCGGCAGGCAGTCCGTCCATCCATAATTGTATTATTATTATAATATATACCACCTAACCGTGGTTTTTTTTTCATTCTTTATACCGTCGTCATAGTGTCATACTAGTTGTTACGAGTATACTACTATCTCTTTATCAACCAGTGTACAGTGCGGTAGTTCACGGCTGTGGCTACCTCTGTGTCGGCAGTCGGCAGGCAGTCCGTCCATCCATAATTGTATTATTATTATAATATATACCACCTAACCGTGGTTTTTTTTTCATTCTTTATACCGTCGTCATAGTGTCATACTAGTTGTTACGAGTATACTACTATCTCTTTATCAACCAGTGTACAGTGCGGTAGTTCACGGCTGTGGCTACCTCTGTGTCGGCAGTCGGCAGGCAGTCCGTCCATCCATAATTGTATTATTATTATAATATATACCACCTAACCGTGGTTTTTTTTTCATTCTTTATACCGTCGTCATAGTGTCATACTAGTTGTTACGAGTATACTACTATCTCTTTATCAACCAGTGTACAGTGCGGTAGTTCACGGCTGTGGCTACCTCTGTGTCGGAACTCGGCAGGCAGTCCGTCCATCCATAATTGTATTATTATTATAATATATACCACCTAACCGTGGTTTTTTTTTCATTCTTTATACCGTCGTCATAGTGTCATACTAGTTGTTACGAGTATACTACTATCTCTTTATCAACCAGTGTACAGTGCGGTAGTTCACGGCTGTGGCTACCTCTGTGTCGGAACTCGGCAGGCAGTCCGTCCATCCATAATTGTATTATATACCACCTAACCGTGGTTTTTTTATACCACCTAACCGTGGCAGTCCGTCCATAATTGTATACTAGTATCCAATCCATCCATCTCCATTGTTTACCTGAGGTGCCTTTTAGTTCTGCCTATAAAATATGGAGAACAAAAAAGTTGAGGTTCCAAAATTAGGGAAAGATCAAGATCCACTTCCACCTCGTTCTGAAGCTGCTGCCACTAGTCATGGCCGAGACGATGAAATGCCAGCAACGTCGTCTGCCAAGGCCGATGCCCAATGTCATAGTACAGAGCATGTCAAATCCAAAACACCAAATATCAGAAAAAAAAGGACTCCAAAACCTAAAATAAAATTGTCGGAGGAGAAGCGTAAACTTGCCAATATGCCATTTACCACACGGAGTGGCAAGGAACGGCTGAGGCCCTGGCCTATGTTCATGGCTAGTGGTTCAGCTTCACATGAGGATGGAAGCACTCAGCCTCTCGCTAGAAAAATGAAAAGACTCAAGCTGGCAAAAGCAGCACAGCAAAGAACTGTGCATTCTTCGAAATCCCAAATCCGAATTCCGAGCCCACCCGCTGGCGGTGATGCAGGGCAGTCTGGAGCGACTGCTGATGCTGACATCTGGTCCGGACTGAAGGACCTGACAACCATTACGGACATGTCGTCTACTGTCACTGCATATGATTCTCTCACCATTGATAGAATGGTGGAGGATTATATGAGTGACCGCATCCAAGTAGGCACGTCACACAGTCCGTACTTATACTGGCAGGAAAAAGAGGCAATTTGGAGGCCCTTGCACAAACTGGCTTTATTCTACCTAAGTTGCCCTCCCACAAGTGTGTACTCCGAAAGAGTGTTTAGTGCCGCCGCTCACCTTGTCAGCAATCGGCGTACGAGGTTACATCCAGAAAATGTGGAGAAGATGATGTTCATTAAAATGAATTATAATCAATTCCTCCGCGGAGACATTGACCAGCAGCAATTGCCTCCACAAAGTACACAGGGAGCTGACATGGTGGATTCCAGTGGGGACGAATTGATAATCTGTGAGGAGGGGGATGTGCACGGTGATATATCGGAGGATGATGATGAGGTGGACATCTTGCCTCTGTAGAGCCAGTTTGTGCAAGGAGAGATTAATTGCTTCTTTTTTGGTGGGGGTCCAAACCAACCCGTCATTTCAGTCACAGTCATGTGGCAGACCCTGTCACTGAAATGATGGGTTGGTTAAAGTGTGCATGTCCTGTTTTGTTTATACAACATAAGGGTGGGTGGGAAGGGCCCAAGGACAATTCCATCTTGCACCTCTTTTTTCTTTTATTTTTCTTTGCGTCATGTGCTGTTTGGGGAGGGTTTTTTGGAAGGGACATCCTGCGTGACACTGCAGTGCCACTCCTAGATGGGCCCGGTGTTTGTGTCGGCCACTAGGGTCGCTTATCTTTCTCACACAGTCAGCTACCTCATTGCGCCTCTTTTTTTCTTTGCGTCATGTGCTGTTTGGGGAGGGTTTTTTGGAAGGGACATCCTGCGTGACACTGCAGTGCCACTCCTAGATGGGCCCGGTGTTTGTGTCGGCCACTAGGGTCGCTTATCTTTCTCACACAGTCAGCTACCTCATTGCGCCTCTTTTTTTCTTTGCGTCATGTGCTGTTTGGGGAGGGTTTTTTGGAAGGGACATCCTGCGTGACACTGCAGTGCCACTCCTAGATGGGCCAGGTGTTTGTGTCGGCCACTAGGGTCGCTAATCTTACTCACACAGCTACCTCATTGCGCCTCTTTTTTTCTTTGCGTCATGTGCTGTTTGGGGAGGGTTTTTTGGAAGGGACATCCTGCGTGACACTGCAGTGCCACTCCTAGATGGGCCCGGTGTTTGTGTCGGCCACTAGGGTCGCTGAGCTTAGTCATCCAGCGACCTCGGTGCAAATTTTAGGACTAAAAATAATATTGTGAGGTGTAAGGTGTTCAGAATAGACTGAAAATGAGTGTTAATTATGGTTATTGAGGTTAATAATACTATGGGATCAAAATGACCCCCAAATTCAATGTTTTAAGATGTTTTTTAGGGTTTTTTGAAAAAACCACCCGAATCCAAAACACACCCGAATCCGACAAAAAAAATTCGGTGAGGTTTTGCCAAAACGCGGTCGAACCCAAAACACGGCCGCGGAACCGAACCCAAAACCAAAACACAAAACCCGAAAAATTTCAGGCGCTCATCTCTACTATTCACTGGAAGTGTTAAGCGGCCCCCCAGCTGAAATAATTGCCCACCCCTGGTGTAACGCCTACTGCTGCTGGCGCTGCTGTTGTTGCTGCTGGGAGTCGATCGTCATCCCAGAGGGGAAGTCGGAAGATCACTTGTACTACTTCCAGTAAGCAATTGACTGTCCAACAGTCCTTTGCGAGGAAGATGAAATATCACAGCAGTCATCCTGCTGCAAAGCGGATAACTCAGGCCTTGGCAGCTGCGGTGGTGTTAAACGTGTGTCCGGTATCCACCGTTAATTCACAGGGAATTAGAGAATTGCTTGAGGTACTGTGTCCCCCGGTACCAAATACCATCTAGGTTCCATTTCTCTAGGCAGGCGATAGCGAGAATGTACACAGACGTCAGAAAAAGAGTCACCAGTGGCCTAAAAAATGCAGTTGTACCCAATGTCCACTTAACCACGGACATGTGGACAAGTGGAGCAGGGCAGACTCAGGACTATGTGACTGTGACAACCCACTGGGTAGATGTATTGCCTCCACAACAGCAGCGGCGGCGGCACCAGTAGCAGCATCTCGCAAACGCCAACTCGTTCCTAGGCAGGCTACGCTTTGTATCACCGCTTTCCATAAGAGGCACACAGCTGACAACCTCTTACGGAAACTGAGGAACATCATCGCAGAATGGCTTACCCCAATTGGACTTTCCTGGGGATTTGTGACATCGGACAATGCCACCAATATTGTGCGTGCATTACATGTGGGCAAATTCCAGCACGTCCCATGTTTTGCATATACATTGAATTTGGTGGTGCAGATTTTTTTTAAAAACGACAGAGGCGTGCAAGAGATGCTGTCGGTGGGCCGAAGAATTGCGGGCCACTTTCGGCATTCAGCCACCGCGTGCCAAAGACTGGAGCACCAGCAAACACTCCTGAACCTGCCCTGCTATCATCTAAAGCAAGAGGTGGTAACGAGGTGGAATTCAACCCTCTATATGCTTCAGAGGATGGAGGAGCAGCAAAAGGCAATTCAAGCCTATACATCTGCCTACGATATAGGCAAAGGAGGGGGAATGCACCTGACTCAAGCGCAGTGGAGAATGATTTCAACTTTGTGCAAGGTTCTGCAACCCTTTGAACTTGCCACACGTGAAGTCAGTTCAGACACTGCCAGCCTGAGTCAGGTCATTCCCCTCATCAGGCTTTTGCAGAAGAAGCTGGAGAGATTTAAGGATGAGCAAAAATGGAGCGATTCCGCTAGGCATGTGGGACTTGTGGATGGAGCCCTTAATTCGCTTAACCAGGATTCATGGGTGGTCAATCTGTTGAAATCAGAGCACTACATTTTGGCCACCGTGCTCGATCCTAGGTTTAAAGCCTACGTTGTATCTCTCTTTCTGGCAGACACAAGTGTGCAGAGGTGCAAAGACCTGCTGGTGAGACACTTGTCAAGTCAAGCGGAACTGACCCGTCAACAGCTCCTCCTTCACATTCTCCCGCAACTGGAGCTGCGCGGAAAATGCTAAGAATTCCAAGCCCATCCGCTGGCGGTGATGCAGGGCAGTCTGGAGCGAGTGCTGACATCTGGTCCGGACTGAAGGACCTGCCAACGATTACTGACATGTCGTCTACTGTCACTGCATATGATTCTGTCACCATTGAAAGAATGGTGGAGAATTATATGAGTGACCGCATCCAAGTAGGCATGTCAGACAGTCCGTACGTATACTGGCAGGAAAAAGAGGCAATTTGGAGGCCCTTGCACAAACTGGCTTTATTTTACCTAAGTTGCCCCCCCCCCCCCCCCTCCTCCAGTGTGTACTCCGAAAGAGTGTTTAGTGCAGCCGCTCACCTTGTCAGCAATCGGCGTATGAGGTTACTTCCAGAAAATGTGGAGAAGATGATGTTCATCAAAATGAATTATAATCAATTCCTCCGTGGAGACATTCACCAGCAATTGCCTCCAGAAAGTACACAGGGACCTGAGATGGTGGATTCCAGTGGGGACGAATTAATAATCCGTGAGGAGGGGGATGTACACAGTGAAAGGGGTGAGGAATCGGATGATGAGGAGGAGGTGGACATCTTGCCTCTGTAAAGCCAGTTTGTGCAAGGAGAGATTGATTGCTTCTTTTTTGGTGGGGGCCCAAACCAACCAGTCATTTCAGCCACAGTCATGTGGCAGACCCTGTCACTGAAATGATGGGTTTGTTAAAGAGTGCATGTCCTGTTTATACAACATAAGGGTGGGTGGGAGGGCCCAAGGACACTACCATCTTGCACCTCTTTTTTATTTTTATTTATCTCTGCATCATGTGATGTTTGGGGCTAATTTTTTTAAGTGCCACTCCTAGATGGGCCAGGTGTTTGTGCCGGCCACTTGGGTCGCTTAGCTTTGTCATCCAGTGACCTCGGTGCAAATTTTAGGACTAAAAATAATATAGGTGGTCATTCCGAGTTGTTCGCTCGCAAGCTGCTTTTAGCAGCTTTGCACACGCTAAGCCGCCGCCTACTGGGAGTGAATCTTAGCTTATCAAAATTGCGAACAAAAGATTCGCAATTTTGCGAAAAAACTACTCTGTGCAGTTTCTGAGTAGCTCGAGACTTACTCTGCCAGTGCGATCAGTTCAGTGCTTGTCGTTCCTGGTTTGACGTCACAAACACACCCAGCGTTCGCCCAGACACTCCTCCGTTTCTCCAGCCACTCCCGCGTTTTTCCCAGAAACGGTAGCGTTTTTTCACACACACGCATAAAACGGCCAGTTTCCGCCCAGAAACACCCACTTCCTGTCAATCACATTACGATCACCAGAACGAAGAAAAAACCTCGTAATGCCGTGAGTAAAATACCTAACTGCATAGCAAATTTACTTGGCGCAGTCGCACTGCGGACATTGCGCATGCGCATTAGCGACTAATCGCTCCGTTGCGAGAAAAAAATAACGAGCGAACAACTCGGAATGACCCCCATTGTGAGGTGTGAGGTGCTCAGAATAGACTGGAAATGAGTGGAAATTATGGTTATTGAGGTTAATAATACTATGGGATCAAAATGACCCCCAAATTATATGATTTAAGCTGTTTTTGAGGGGTTTTTTTGAAAAAAAAACACCCAAATCCAAAACACACCCGAATCTGACAAAAAAATTTCAGGGAGGTTTTGCCAAAACGCGTCCGAATCCAAAACACGGCCGCGGAACCGAATCCAAAACCAAAACACAAAACCCAAAAAATGTCCGATGCACATCTCTAAGTCCAGTGCTACTGTATAATAATAATAATAATAATAATAACAAGTCCCTTACAGTGTTGCTGTGTTGTCCTGCATCAGTCCAGTGGTAGTGTCCTGTGCATCAGCCATCAGTCATTCCTGTGCCACATATTGTGTTATATAACGCCAGAAAAATAATGGAGAACAAAAATTTGGAGGATAAAATAGGGAAAGATCAAGAACCACTTCCTTCTAGTGCTGAAGCTGCTGCCACTAGCCATGACATAGACAATGAAATTCCATCGTCGTCTGCCAAGGCCGATGCCCAATGTGATAGTAGAGGGCATGTAAAATCGAAAAAGCTAAAGTTCAGTAAAAAGACCCCAAAAAAAGAAATTTAAATCGTCTGAGGAGAAACGTAAACTTGCCTATATGCCATTTACGACATGGAGTGGCAAGTAATGGCCTATGGCCCTCATTCCGAGTTGTTCGCTCGGTAAAAATCTTCGCATCGCAGCGATTTTCCGCTTAATGCGCATGCGCAATGTTCGCACTGCGACTGCGCAAAGTAAATTTGCTATGCACTTAGGAATTTTACTCACGGCTTTTTCATCGGTCTGGCGATCGTAATGTGATTGACAGGAAATGGGTGTTACTGGGCGGAAACAGGCCGTTTTATGGGCGTGTGGGAAAAAACGCTACCGTTTCCGGAAAAAACGCAGGAGTGGCCGGAGAAACGGGGGAGTGTCTGGGCGAACGCTGGGAGTGTTTGTGACGTCAAACCAGGAACGACAAGCACTGAACTGATCGCAGATGCCGAGTAAGTCTGAAGCTACTCAGAAACTGCTATGAGGTGTGTAATCGCAATATTGCGAATACTTCGTTCGCAGTTTTAAGATGCTAAGATTCACTCCCAGTAGGCGGCGGCTTAGCGTGAGCAACTCTGCTAAAATCGCCTTGCGAGCGAACAACTCGGAATGAGGGCCTATGTTCATGACAAGTGGTTCAGCTTCACATGACGATGGAAGCCTTCATCCTCCCGCTAGAAAAATTAAAAGAGTTAAGCTGGAAAAAGCACAGAAAAGAACTGTGCGTTCTGAGATGGTATCACAAATCCACAAGGAGAGTCCAATTGTGTCGGTTGCGATGCCTGACCTTCCCAACACTGGACGGGAAGAGGTGGCGCCTTCCACCATTTGCACGCCCCCTGCAAGTGCTGGAAGGAGCACCCGCAGTCCAGTTCCTGATAGTCAAATTGAAGATGTCACTGTTGAAGTACACCAGGATGAGGATATGGGTGTTGCTGGTGCTGAGGAGGAAATGACGATGAGGATTCTGATGGTGAGGTGGTTTGTTTAAGTCAGGCACCGGGGGAGACACCTGTTGTCCGTGGGATGAAGAAATCCATTGTGATGCCTTCGCAAACTACCAAAAATGCCACCTCTTCGGTGTGGAATAATTTCTCCACAAATCCAGACAACAGGTGTTCAAGCCATCTGTTGCCTCTGTCAATCTGTAATAAGTAGGGGTAAGGATATTAACCACCTAGGAACATCCTCCCTTATACGTCACCTGCGGCGCATTCATCAGAAGTAAGTGTCAAGTTGTGAAACTTTGGGTAAGAGCGTAAGCAGTCCACTGACACCTAAATCCCTTCTTCCTCCTGTACCCAAGCTCCTGCAAGCCACACCACCAACTCCCTCAACGTCAACTTCCTCCTCAGTCATGTCACTGTCAAGACTGGGGATTCCTCTCCTAACCGGGATTCCTCCGGAGGATCCTTGAGTGGTACGCCTGCTGTTGCTGCCGCTGCTGTTGTTGCTGCTGGGAGTCAATCGTCATCCCAGAGGGGAAGGCGGAAGACCACTTGTACTACTTCCAGTAAGCAATTGACTGTCCAACAGTCCTTTGTGAGGAAGATGAAACATGACAGCAGTCATCCTGTTGCAAAGCGGATAATTGAGGCCTTGACAGCTATGTTGGTGTTAGACGTGCGTCCGGTATCCGCGATTAGTTCAGTGGGACTTAGAGAATTGTTTGAAGTACTATGTCCCCGGTATCAAATCCCACCTAGGTTCCACTTCTCTAGGCAGGCGATACCGAGAATGTACAGAGACGTCAGAAAAAGTGTCCTTAGTGTCCTACAAAATGCAGTTGTACCCACTGTCCACTTAACAACGGACATGTGGACAAGTGTAACAGGGCAGACTAAGGACTATATGACTGTGACAGCCCACTGGGTAGATGTATGGCCTC
Organism: Pseudophryne corroboree; assembly: GCF_028390025.1. Lineage (NCBI taxonomy): Eukaryota > Metazoa > Chordata > Amphibia > Anura > Myobatrachidae > Pseudophryne > Pseudophryne corroboree. Next base: position 111,109 of record NW_026967781.1, on the reverse strand, counting down.
CCGCAGCAACAACAGCAGCGGCACCAGTAGCAGCATCTCGCAAACGCCAACTCATTCCAAGAAAGGCTACGCTATGTATCACAGCTTTACGTAAGAGGCACACAGCTGACAACCTCGTACGGAAACTGAGGAACATCATCGCAGAATAGCTTACCCCAATTAGACTTTCCTTGGGATTTGTGATATTGGACAATGCCACCAATATTGTGCGTGCATTACATCTGGGCAAATTCCAGCACGTCCCATGTTTTGCACATACAATTAATTTGGTGGTGCAGAATATTTTAAAAAATTACAGGGGCGTGCAGGAGATGCTGTCGGTGGCCCAAAAATTGCGGGCCACTTTCGGCATTCAGCCACTGCGTGCTGAAGACTGGAGCGCCATCAAACACGCCTGAACCTGCCCCGCCATCACCTGAAGCAATAAGTGGTAAGAAGGTGGAATTCAACACTCTATATGCTTTAGAGGATGGAGAAGCAGCAAAAGGCCATTCAAGCCTATACAGCTACCTACGATATAGGCAAAGGAGGGGGAATGCACCTGACTCAAGCGCAGTGAAGAATGATTTCTGTCTTGTGCAAGGTTCTCCAACCCGAACTTGCCACACGTGAAGTCAGTTCAGACACTGCCAGCCTGAGTCAGGTCATTCCCCTCATCTGGCTTTTGCAGATGCAGCTGGAGAAATTGAAGGAGGAGCTAAGACGGATTGATTCCGCAAAGCATGTGGAACTTGTGGATGGAGCCCTTCATTTGCTTTGCCAGGATTCAAGGGTGGTCAATATGTTGAAATCAGAGCACTACATTTTGGCCACTGTGCTCGATCGTAGGTTTAAAGCCATCATTGACACTCTCTTTTCGGCAGACACAAGTGTGCAGAGGTGCAAAGACCTGCTGGTGAGTAAATTGTCAACTCAAGCGGAACGTGACCCGTCAATAGCTCCTCCTTCAATTTCTCCCGCATCTGGGGATGCAAGGCAAAGGATAAGATTTCCTACCCCACCCACTGGTGGTGATGCAGGGCAGTCAGGAGCGAAAGCTGTCATCTGGTCCGGACTGAAGGACCTGCCAACGATTACTGACATGTCTACTGTCACTGCATATGATTCTGTCACCATTGAAAGAATGGTGGAGGATTATATGAGTGACAGAATCCAAGTAGGCATGTCAGAGAGTCCGTATATGTATACTGGTAGTAAAAAGAGGCAATTTGGAGGCCCTTGCACTAACTGGCTTTATTTTACCTAGGTTGCCCCCCCTCCAGTGTGTACTCCGAAAGAGTGTTTCGTGCAGCCGGTAATCTTGTCAGCGATCAGCATAGGAGGTTACTTCCACAAAATGTGGAGAAGATGATGTTCATCAAAATGAATTATAAATTCCTCCGGGAAGACCTTTACCAGCAATTGCCTCCAGAAAGTACACAGGGACCTGTGATGGTGGATTCCAATGGGGACTAATTAATACTCTGTGAGGAGGAGGATGTACACAGTGAAAGGGGTGAGGAATCGGAGGATGAGGTCGACATCTTGCCTCTGTAGAGCCAGTTTGTGCAAGGAGAGATTGATTGCTTCTTTTTTGGTGGGGGCCCAAATAAACCAGTCATTTCAGCCACAATCGTGTGGCAGACCCTGTCGCCGAAATGATTGGTTTGTTAAAGTGCGCATGTCCTGTTTATACAACATAAGGGTGGCTGGGAGGGCCAAGGACAAATCCATCTTGCACCTCTTTTTCTTCTTATCATCATGTGCTGTTTGGGGACTATTTTTTTAAAGTGCCGTCCTGTCTGACACTTCCATATATGTCCAGTGGTACTGACATTTAATTCCAGTGATTTTGCCGTATAATTCCAGTGATTTGGACGTATAATTCCAGTGATTTTGCCGTTTAATTCCAGTGATATTGCCATTTAATTCCAGTGATTTTTCCCTATAATTCCAGTGATTTGGACGTATTATTCCAGTGATTTGGACGTATAATTCCAGTAATTTTGACATGTAATTCCAGTGATTTGGACGTATAATTCCAGTGATTTTGCCATTTAATTCCAGTGATTTGGACGTATAATTCCAGTGATTTGGAAGTATAATTCCAGTGATTTTGCCATTTAATTCCAGTGATTTGGACGTATAATTGCAGTGATTTGGACGTATAATTCCAGTGATTTTGCCATTTAATTCCAGTGATTTGGACGTATAATTCCAGTGATATGGGCATATAATTCCAGTGATTTGGACGTCTAATGCCAGTGATTTGGACGTATAATTCCAGTGGGAATTGTTTGTGTCAATTGGCTTAGTCATACAGCTACATCATTGAACCTCTTCGACAACTTTGCATGAGGTGCTGTTTGGGGCCTAGTTTTTGAAAAGTGCCATCCGGTCTGACACTGCCATATGAGTCCAGGGGTACTGCTGTATTAGTCCTGGGGTACTATGGTATAAGTCCACCAATTGCAGAATTTTTGAAAAATGACAGGGGCGTACAAGAGATGCTGTCAGTGGACCGAACAATTGCGGCCCACTTTCGACATTCAGCCACTGCATGACACTACTAGATGGGCCAGGTGGTTGTGTCGCTTAGATTAGTCATACAGCAACCTCGGTGAACCTCTTTTTCTTCTTTGCATCATGTGCTGTTTGGGGACTTTTTTTTATATCTGTCCTCCTGTCTGCGACTGCAGTGCCACTCCTAGATGGGCCAATTGTTTGTGTCGCTTGGCTTAGTCATACAGCTACCTCATTGCACCTCTTCTACATCTTTGCATGAGGTGCTGTTTGGGGCCTAGTTTTTGAAAAGTGCCATCCTGTCTGACTCTGCAGTACCATGTCTAGATGGGACAGGTGTTTGTGCCGCACACTTGTGTCGCTTGGCTTAGTCATACAGCAGCCTCGGTGCACCTCTTTTTCTTCTTTGCATCATGTGCTGTTTGGGGTCTCTTTTTTATATCTGCCCTCCTGTCTGCCACTGCAGTGCCACTCCTAGATGGGCCAAGTGTTTGTGCCGCACACTTGTGTCGCTTAGCTTAGTCATACAGCGACCTCGGTGCAACTTTTAGGCCTAAAAACAATATTGTGAGGTGTGAGGTGTTCAGAATAGACTGAAAATGAGTGGAAATTAATGTTATTGAAGTTAATAGTACAGTAGGATCAAAATTACCCCCGAATTAAGTGATTTTACCTGTTTTTATGGGGGGTTTTCAAAAATCATCCAAATCCAAAACCAAAACCAAAACACAAAAGGGTGGTTTTGGCAAAACCAAGCCAAAACCAATGCATGAAAGTGGAATTAGAACCAAAACCAAAACACAAAACACGAAAATTACCAGCCGCACATCTCTACTTTTGATAGATTAGAGGGGTTGAATGACACCCCCACTTTAGTACATAGTCATTTTTTCCAGGAATATATTTCTGTATTATAAATGTCAGGCTTCTGAAATAAGCATTTGAATTAAAAGAATAGAATGTAGCCATCAGGGGAAATCAGGGAAAAAATATATTAAACTGAAAGGACTCTAAAGTCAGCATCCCAAGAGATTTTTCCTTGAAAGGAAACCTGAAACGCATTCGATGCAAACTACATTTTGTCAAATCTAAAACCTAAGGTCCATTCTTTTCATTTTTCGAGTAAAGCTTATTACTTGCAGGAGAATATTTTCCTCTGGTTAGAAGCAGTAAGGGCACCTTGACAAATTATTTTTAGAGGGTCATTGCAGACTTTGAAAAGGCCAATACAAATAAGTCTGTATTGCTGTATGCTAAATACTATATACTACTGTATATGCAGAATACAGATGAGTGAAATGTTCCAAACTGTTGGAGCGTGGACATTCTGTACTTGGAGTGTGGAAGTTCTGTACTTGGAGCGTGGAAGTTCTGTACTTGAAGTCAGGTCCGGCGACAGGGGGGTCAAAGGGGACAACTGTACGGGGCCCCGAAGATCATGGACACGCAAAATAAGAGCAGCGTCTACCTATAATTGTTTAGTACCCGCCAGCCGAACTACTGAACCGGCCGGCAACGCGGTGCGCCAACACCCCTGCCTCCTCTTCCCAATTGGCTGCCACTGGCCCCGTCCTGATAGTGCCGGCGTCGCAACCAACCTGCACCAACCACCGCCAAGGAGCTGCCGTGATCCCAGCAGGTGTGCCCAGCCGCAGGACAGACTTGTTCGGGGAAATGGGGAATTTACAAACAGCTGCAGCTCCACTGCGGTCTCTCTACAGACAGGCTGTGGTAGGTTCCTCCCTGGATCCTAGAAGACTTACTGTGACAGTCAGTAATGGTTTTAGTAAAAAATCAAAATCACTTTAACTATATATGTATATTATATATGTATGAATATATGTACATACCATGTAAATATATAGCAAGGAGGAGGGCTCCACATGTGTGAACTTCAAATTACTGTCCGGTGCCTTCACAGCACGGATCCTGTACACAAAATGCAGTACGGCAGTACATATATATATATATGGACAGATGTGTTCCGCTATAGCTTTGCTGCGTGTAGCACTGTTCTGTAGTGGGACTGGGGTGCATATGCAACCACTGCTGGCCCCATATCAGTGTATGCATAGCGGGAACATGCATACGTGCGACCTGCTATGCCGCAACCTGTGTTCAGCGATGCTGCAACAGTGTAAAAGGACACATCTGTACATGTATGTGTGTGTATATATATATATATATATATATATATATATATATATATATTAGAGATGAGCGCCGGAAATTTTTCGGGTTTTGTGTTTTGGTTTTGGGTTCGGTTCCGCGGCCGTGTTTTGGGTTCGACCGCGTTTTGGCAAAACCTCACCGAATTTTTTTTGTCGGATTCGGGTGTGTTTTGGATTCGGGTGTTTTTTTCCAAAAAACCTAAAAAACAGCTTAAATCATAGAATTTGGCGGTCATTTTGATCCCAAAGTATTATTAACCTCAAAAACCATAATTTCCACTCATTTTCAGTCTATTCTGAATACCTCACACCTCACAATATTATTTTTAGTCCTAAAATTTGCACCGAGGTCGCTGTGTGAGTAAGATAAGCGACCCTAGTGGCCGACACAAACACCGGGCCCATCTAGGAGTGGCACTGCAGTGTCACGCAGGATGGCCCTTCCAAAAAACCCTCCCCAAACAGCACATGACGCAAAGAAAAAAAGAGGCGCAATGAGGTAGCTGTGTGAGTAAGATTAGCGACCCTAGTGGCCGACACAAACACCGGGCCCATCTAGGAGTGGCACTGCAGTGTCACGCAGGATGTCCCTTCCAAAAAACCCTCCCCAAACAGCACATGACGCAAAGAAAAAAAGAGGCGCAATGAGGTAGCTGTGTGAGTAAGATAAGCGACCCTAGTGGCCGACACAAACACCGGGCCCATCTAGGAGTGTCACTGCAGTGTCACGCAGGATGTCCCTTCCAAAAAACCCTCCCCAAACAGCACATGACGCAAAGAAAAAAAGAGGCGCAATGAGGTAGCTGTGTGAGTAAGATAAGCGACCCTAGTGGCCGACACAAACACCGGGCCCATCTAGGAGTGGCACTGCAGTGTCACGCAGGATGTCCCTTCCAAAAAACCCTCCCCAAACAGCACATGACGCAAAGAAAAAGAAAAGAAAAAAGAGGTGCAAGATGGAATTGTCCTTGGGCCCTCCCACCCACCCTTATGTTGTATAAACAAAACAGGACATGCACACTTTAACCAACCCATCATTTCAGTGACAGGGTCTGCCACACGACTGTGACTGATATGACGGGTTGGTTTGGACCCCCCCAAAAAAGAAGCAATTAATCTCTCCTTGCACAAACTGGCTCTACAGAGGCAAGATGTCCACCTCATCATCACCCTCCGATATATCACCGTGTACATCCCCCTCCTCACAGATTATCAATTCGTCCCCACTGGAATCCACCATCTCAGCTCCCTGTGTACTTTGTGGAGGCAATTGCTGCTGGTCAATGTCTCCGCGGAGGAATTGATTATAATTCATTTTAATGAACATCATCTTCTCCACATTTTCTGGATGTAACCTCGTACGCCGATTGCTGACAAGGTGAGCGGCGGCACTAAACACTCTTTCGGAGTACACACTTGTGGGAGGGCAACTTAGGTAGAATAAAGCCAGTTTGTGCAAGGGCCTCCAAATTGCCTCTTTTTCCTGCCAGTATAAGTACGGACTGTGTGACGTGCCTACTTGGATGCGGTCACTCATATAATCCTCCACCATTCTATCAATGTTGAGAGAATCATATGCAGTGACAGTAGACGACATGTCCGTAATCGTTGTCAGGTCCTTCAGTCCGGACCAGATGTCAGCATCAGCAGTCGCTCCAGACTGCCCTGCATCACCGCCAGCGGGTGGGCTCGGAATTCTGAGCCTTTTCCTCGCACCCCCAGTTGCGGGAGAATGTGAAGGAGGAGATGTTGACAGGTCGCGTTCCGCTTGACTTGACAATTTTGTCACCAGCAGGTCTTTCAACCCCAGCAGACTTGTGTCTGCCAGAAAGAGAGATCCAAGGTAGGCTTTAAATCTAGGATCGAGCACGGTGGCCAAAATGTAGTGCTCTGATTTCAACAGATTGACCACCCGTGAATCCTTGTTAAGCGAATTAAGGGCTCCATCCACAAGTCCCACATGCCTAGCGGAATCGCTCCGTGTTAGCTCCTCCTTCAATGTCTCCAGCTTCTTCTGCAAAAGCCTGATGAGGGGAATGACCTGACTCAGGCTGGCAGTGTCTGAACTGACTTCACGTGTGGCAAGTTCAAAGGGCATCAGAACCTTGCACAACGTTGAAATCATTCTCCACTGCGCTTGAGACAGGCGGATACCGGACGCACGTCTAACACCAACATAGTTGTCAAGGCCTCAGTTATCCGCTTTGCAGCAGGATGACTGCTGTGATATTTCATCTTCCTCGCAAAGGACTGTTGAACAGTCAATTGCTTACTGGAAGTAGTACAAGTGGGCTTACGACTTCCCCTCTGGGATGACCATCGACTCCCAGCAGCAACAACAGCAGCGCCAGCAGCAGTAGGCGTTACACGCAAGGATGCATCGGAGGAATCCCAGGCAGGAGAGGACTCGTCAGAATTGCCAGTGACATTGCCTGCAGGACTATTGGCATTCCTGGGGAAGGAGGAAATTGACACTGAGGGAGTTGGTGGGGTGGTTTGCGTGAGCTTGGTTACAAGAGGAAGGGATTTACTGGTCAGTGGACTGCTTCCGCTGTCACCCAAAGTTTTTGAACTTGTCACTGACTTATTATGAATGCGCTGCAGGTGACGTATAAGGGAGGATGTTCCGAGGTGGTTAACGTCCTTACCCCTACTTATTACAGCTTGACAAAGGGAACACACGGCTTGACACCTGTTGTCCGCATTTCTGGTGAAATACTTCCACACCGAAGAGCTGATTTTTTTGGTATTTTCACCAGGCATGTCAACGGCCATATTCCTACCACGGACAACAGGTGTCTCCCCGGGTGCCTGACTTAAACAAACCACCTCACCATCAGAATCCTCCTGGTCAATTTCCTCCCCAGCGCCAGCAACACCCATATCCTCCTCATCCTGGTGTACTTCAACACTGACATCTTCAATCTGACTATCAGGAACTGGACTGCGGGTGCTCCTTCCATCACTTGCAGGGGGCGTGCAAATGGTGGAAGGCGCATGCTCTTCACGTCCAGTGTTGGGAAGGTCAGGCATCGCAACCGACACAATTGGAGTCGGACTCTCCTTGTGGATTTGGGATTTCGAAGAACGCACAGTTCTTTGCGGTGCTACTGCTTTTGCCAGCTTTAGTCTTTTCATTTTTCTAGCGAGAGGCTGAGTGCTTCCATCCTCATGTGAAGCTGAACCACTAGCCATGAACATAGGCCAGGGCCTCAGCCGTTCCTTGCCACTCCGTGTGGTAAATGGCATATTGGCAAGTTTACGCTTCTCCTCCGACAATTTTATTTTAGGTTTTGGAGTCCTTTTTTTACTGATATTTGGTGTTTTGGATTTGACATGCTCTGTACTATGACATTGGGCATCGGCCTTGGCAGACGACGTTGCTGGCATTTCATCGTCTCGGCCATGACTAGTGGCAGCAGCTTCAGCACGAGGTGGAAGTGGATCTTGATCTTTCCCTAATTTTGGAACCTCAACATTTTTGTTCTCCATATTTTAATACTCACAACTAAAAGGCACCTCAGGTAAACAATGGAGATGGATGGATTGGATACTAGTATACAATTATGGACGGGCTGCCGAGTGCCAACACAGAGGTAGCCACAGCCGTGAACTACCGCACTGTACTGTGTCTGCTGCTAATATATAGACTGGTTGATAAAGAGATAGTATACTCGTAACTAGTATGTATGTATAAAGAAAGAAAAAAAAAACACGGTTAGGTGGTATATACAATTATGGACGGGCTGCCGAGTGCCGACACAGAGGTAGCCACAGCCGTGAACTACCGCACTGTACTGTGTCTGCTGCTAATATATAGACTGGTTGATAAAGAGATAGTATACTCGTAACTAGTATGTATGTATAAAGAAAGAAAAAAAAACCACGGTTAGGTGGTATATACAATTATGGACGGGCTGCCGAGTGCCGACACAGAGGTAGCCACAGCCGTGAACTACCGCACTGTACTGTGTCTGCTGCTAATATAGACTGGTTGATAAAGAGATAGTATACTCGTAACTAGTATGTATGTATAAAGAAAGAAAAAAAAACCACGGTTAGGTGGTATATACAATTATGGACGGGCTGCCGAGTGCCGACACAGAGGTAGCCACAGCCGTGAACTACCGCACTGTACTGTGTCTGCTGCTAATATAGACTGGTTGATAAAGAGATAGTATACTCGTAACTAGTATGACTATAAAGAAAGAAAAAAAAACCACGGTTAGGTGGTATATACAATTATGGACGGGCTGCCGAGTGCCGACACAGAGGTAGCCACAGCCGTGAACTACCGCACTGTACTGTGTCTGCTGCTAATATAGACTGGTTGATAAAGAGATAGTATACTACTAATATTATATATACTGGTGGTCAGGTCACTGGTCACTAGTCACACTGGCAGTGGCACTCCTGCAGCAAAAGTGTGCACTGTTTAATTTTAATATAATATTATGTACTCCTGGCTCCTGCTATAACCTATAACTGGCACTGCAGTGCTCCCCAGTCTCCCCCACAATTATAAGCTGTATGAGCTGAGCACAGTCAGATATATATATACATTGATGCAGCACACTGGGCTGAGCAGTGCACACAGATATGGTATGTGACTGAGTCACTGTGTGTATCGTTTTTTTCAGGCAGAGAACGGATATATTAAATAAAACAAACAACTGCACTGTCTGGTGGTCACTGTGGTCGTCAGTCACTAAACTCTGCACTCTCTTCTACAGTATCACAGCCTCAGGTCAATCTCTCTCTCTCTCTCAACCCTAATCTAAATGGAGAGGACGCCAGCCACGTCCTCTCCCTATCAATCTCAATGCACGTGTGAAAATGGCGGTGACGCGCGGCTCCTTATATAGAATCCGAGTCTCGCGAGAATCCGACAGCGTCATGATGACGTTCGGGCGCGCTCGGGTTAACCGAGCAAGGCGGGAGGATCCGAGTCTGCTCGGACCCGTGAAAAAAACATGAAGTTCGTGCGGGTTCGGATTCAGAGAAACCGAACCCGCTCATCTCTAATATATATATTTATATTATGGCTATTTAGAGTAGGCTGGGGGTCGAGTATCGTTGAGGGGGGGGGGGGGGGCAGAGATTTCAGTGTACCGGGCCCCATGATTTCTGTTGCCGGCCCTGCTTGGAGTGTGGAAGCTCTCTACTTGGAGTGGGGAAGTTCTCTACTTGGACTGGAGTGTGGAAGTTCTGTACTTGGAGTGTGGAAGTTCTGTACTTGGAGTGTGGAAGTTCTGTACTTTGGAGTGTGGAAGTTCTGTACTTTGGAGTGTGGAAGTTCTGTACTTGGAGTGTGGAAGTTCTGTACTTGGAGCGTGGAAATTCTGTACTTGGGGTGTGGAAGTTCTGTACTTGGAGTTGGGAAGTTCTGTACTTGGAGTGTGGAAGTTCTGTACTTGGAGCGTGGAAGTTCTGTACTTGGAGTGTGGAAGTTCTGTACTTGGACTGGAGTGTGGAAGTTCTGTACTTGGAGTTGGGAAGTTCTGTACTTGGAGTGTGGAAGTTCTGTACTTGGAGCGTGGAAGTTCTGTACTTGGAGCGTGGAAATTCTGTACTTGGAGTGTTGAAGTTCTGTACTTGGACTGGAGTGTGGAAGTTCTGTACTTGGAGTGTGGAAGTTCTGTACTTGGAGTGTGGAAGTTCTGTACTTGGAGTGTGGAAGTTCTGTACTTGGAGCTTGGAAGTTCTGTACTATGAGTGTGGAAGTTCTGTACTTGGAGTGGGGATGTTCTGTACTTGGAGCGTGGAAGTTCTGTACTATGAGTGTGTTCTGTACTATGAGTGTGGAAGTTCTGTACTATGAATGTGGAAGTTCTGTACTTGGAGTATGGAAGTTCTGTACTTGGAGCATGGAAGTTCTGTACTTGGAGTGTGGAAGTTCTGTACTTGGAGTGTGGAAGTTCTGTACTTTGAGTGTGGAAGTTCTGTACTTGGAGCGTGGAAGTTCTGTACTATGAGTGTGGAAGTTCTGTACTTGGAGTGTGGAAGTTCTCTACTTGGAGTGGGGAAGTTCTCTACTTGGAGTGGGGAAGTTCTGTACTTGGAGCGTGGAAGTTCTGTACTATGAGTGTGGAAGTTCTGTACTTGGAGTGTGGAAGTTCTGTACTTGGAGTGTGGAAGTTCTGTACTTGGAGCGTGGAAGTTCTGTACTATGAGTGTGGAAGTTCTGTACTTGGAGTGTGGAAGTTCTCTACTTGGAGTGGGGAAGTTCTGTACTTGGAGCATGGAAATTCTGTACTTGGAGTGTGGAAGTTCTGTACTTGGACTGGAGTGTGGAAGTTCTGTACTTGGAGTGGAGAAATTCTGTGCTTGGAGTGGGGAAGTTCTGTACTTGGAGCGTGGAAATTCTGTACTTGGAGTATGGAAGTTCTGTACTTGGACTGGAGTGTGGAAGTTCTGTACTTGGAGTGTGGAAGTTCTGTACTTGGAGTGTGGAAGTTCTGTACTTGGAGCGTGGAAGTTCGAACTTGGAGTGTGGAAGTTCTGTACTTGGAGCGTGGAAGTTCTGTACTTGGAGTGTGGAAGTTCTGTACTTGGAGTGTGGAAGTTCTGTACTTGGAGTGTGGAAGTTCTCTACTTGGAGTGGGGAAGTTCTCTACTTGGAGTGTGGAAGTTCTGTACTTGGAGCGTGGAAATTCTGTACTTGGAGTGTGGAAGTTCTGTACTTGGACTGGAGTGTGGAAGTTTTGTACTTGGAGTGGGGAAATTCTGTACTTGGAGTGGGGAAGTTCTGTACTTGGAGTGTGGAAATTCTGTACTTGGAGTATGGAAGTTCTGTACTTGGACTGGAGTGTGGAAGTTCTGTACTTGGAGTGTGGAAGTTCTGTACTTGGAGTGTGGAAGTTCTGTACTTGGAGTGTGGAAGTTCTGTACTTGGAGTGTGGAAGTTCTGTGCGTGGAGTGTGGAAGTTCTGTACTTGGAGTGTGGAAGTTCTGTACTTGGAGTGTGGAAGTTCTGTACTTTGAGTGTGGAAGTTCTGTACTTGGAGCGTGGAAGTTCTGTACTATGAGTGTGGAAGTTCTGTACTTGGAGTGTGGAAGTTCTCTACTTGGAGTGGGGAAGTTCTGTACTTGGAGCGTGGAAGTTCTGTACTATGAGTGTGGAAGTTCTGTACTTGGAGTGTGGAAGTTCTGTACTTGGAGTGTGGAAGTTCTGTACTTGGAGCGTGGAAGTTCTGTACTATGAGTGTGGAAGTTCTGTACTTGGAGTGTGGAAGTTCTCTACTTGGAGTGGGGAAGTTCTGTACTTGGAGCATGGAAATTCTGTACTTGGAGTGTGGAAGTTCTGTACTTGGACTGGAGTGTGGAAGTTTTGTACTTGGAGTGGAGAAATTCTGTGCTTGGAGTGGGGAAGTTCTGTACTTGGAGCGTGGAAATTCTGTACTTGGAATATGGAAGTTCTGTACTTGGACTGGAGTGTGGAAGTTCTGTACTTGGAGTGTGGAAGTTCTGTACTTGGAGTGTGGAAGTTCTGTACTTGGAGCGTGGAAGTTCGAACTTGGAGTGTGGAAGTTCTGTACTTGGAGCGTGGAAGTTCTGTACTTGGAGTGTGGAAGTTCTGTACTTGGAGTGTGGAAGTTCTGTACTTGGAGTGTGGAAGTTCTCTACTTGGAGTGGGGAAGTTCTCTACTTGGAGTGTGGAAGTTCTGTACTTGGAGCGTGGAAATTCTGTACTTGGAGTGTGGAAGTTCTGTACTTGGACTGGAGTGTGGAAGTTTTGTACTTGGAGTGGGGAAATTCTGTACTTGGAGTGGGGAAGTTCTGTACTTGGAGTGTGGAAATTCTGTACTTGGAGTATGGAAGTTCTGTACTTGGACTGGAGTGTGGAAGTTCTGTACTTGGAGTGTGGAAGTTCTGTACTTGGAGTGTGGAAGTTCTGTACTTGGAGTGTGGAAGTTCTGTACTTGGAGTGTGGAAGTTCTGTGCGTGGAGTGTGGAAGTTCTGTACTTGGAGTGTGGAAGTTCTGTACTTGGAGCGTGGAAGTTCTGTACTATGAGTGTGGAAGTTCTGTTCTTGGAGTGTGGAAGTTCTGTACTATGAGTGTGGAAGTTCTGTACTTGGAGTGTGGAAGTTCTGTACTTGGAGTTGGGAAGTTCTGTACTTGGAGGGTGGAAGTTCTGTACTTGGAGCGTGGAAGTTCTGTACTATGAGTGTGAAAGTTCTGTACTTGGAGTGTGGAAGTTCTCTACTTGGAGTGGGGAAGTTCTCTACTTGGAGTGTGGAAGTTCTGTACTTGGAGTGTGGAAGTTCTGTACTTGGAGTTGGGAAGTTCTGTACTTGGAGTGTGGAAGTTCTGTACTTGGAGCGTGGAAGTTCTGTACTATGAGTGTGGAAGTTCTATACTTGGAGTGTGGAAGTTCTCTACTTGGAGTGGGGAAGTTCTCTACTTGGAGTGGGGATGTTCTGTACTTGGAGCGTGGAAATTCTGTACTTGGAGTGTGGAAGTTCTGTACTTGGACTGGAGTGTGGAAGTTCTGTACTTGGAGTTGGGAAGTTCTGTACTTGGAGTGTGGAAGTTCTGTACTTGGAGCGTGGAAGTTCTGTACTTGGAGTGGGGAAGTTCTGTACTTGGAGTGGGGAAGTTCTGTACTTGGAGAGTGGAAGTTCTGTACTATGAGTGTGGAAGTTCTGTACTTGGAGTGTGGAAGTTCTGTACTTGGAGTGGGGATGTTCTGTACTTGGAGCGTGGAAGTTCTGTACTATGAGTGGGGAAATTCTGTACTTGGAGTGTGGAAGTTCTGTACTTGGAGTGGGGAAGTTCTGTACTTGGTGCGTGGAAATTCTGTACTTGGAGTGTGGAAGTTCTGTACTTGGAGCATGGAAGTTCTGTATTTGGAGCGTGGAAGTTCTGTACTTGGAGTGGGGAAGTTCTGTACTTGGAATTGGGAAGTTCTGTACTTGGAGTGTGGAAGTTCTGAATTTGGAGTGGGGAAGTTCTGTACTTGGAGTGTGGAAGTTCTGTACTTGGTGCGTGGAAGTTCTGTACTTGGAGTGTGGAAGTTCTGTACTTGGAGTGCGTGGAAGTTCTGTACTTGGAGTGTGGAAGTTCTGTACTTGGAGTTGGGGAGTTCTGTACTTGGAGTGTGGAAGTTCTGTACTTGGAGTGTGGAAGTTCTGTACTTGGAGTGTGGAAGTTCTGTACTTGGAGTTGGGAAGTTCTGTACTTGGAGTGTGGAAGTTCTGTACTTGGAGCGTGGAAGTTCTGTACTATGAGTGTGGAAGTTCTATACTTGGAGTGTGGAAGTTCTCTACTTGGAGTGGGGAAGTTCTCTACTTGGAGTGGGGATGTTCTGTACTTGGAGCGTGGAAATTCTGTACTTGGAGTGTGGAAGTTCTGTACTTGGACTGGAGTGTGGAAGTTCTGTACTTGGAGTTGGGAAGTTCTGTACTTGGAGTGTGGAAGTTCTGTACTTGGAGCGTGGAAGTTCTGTACTTGGAGTGGGGAAGTTCTGTACTTGGAGTGGGGAAGTTCTGTACTTGGAGAGTGGAAGTTCTGTACTATGAGTGTGGAAGTTCTGTACTTGGAGTGTGGAAGTTCTGTACTTGGAGTGGGGATGTTCTGTACTTGGAGCGTGGAAGTTCTGTACTATGAGTGGGGAAATTCTGTACTTGGAGTGTGGAAGTTCTGTACTTGGAGTGGGGAAGTTCTGTACTTGGTGCGTGGAAATTCTGTACTTGGAGTGTGGAAGTTCTGTACTTGGAGCATGGAAGTTCTGTATTTGGAGCGTGGAAGTTCTGTACTTGGAGTGGGGAAGTTCTGTACTTGGAATTGGGAAGTTCTGTACTTGGAGTGTGGAAGTTCTGAATTTGGAGTGGGGAAGTTCTGTACTTGGAGTGTGGAAGTTCTGTACTTGGTGCGTGGAAGTTCTGTACTTGGAGTGTGGAAGTTCTGTACTTGGAGTGCGTGGAAGTTCTGTACTTGGAGTGTGGAAGTTCTGTACTTGGAGTTGGGGAGTTCTGTACTTGGAGTGTGGAAGTTCTGTACTTGGAGTGTGGGAGTTCTGTACTTGGTGCGTGGATGTTCTGTACTTGGAGTGTGGATGTTCTGTACTTGGAGTGTGGAAATTCTGTACTTGGAGTTGGGGAGTTCTGTACTTGGAGTGTGGAAGTTCTGTACTTGGAGTGTGGAAGTTCTGTACTTGGAGTGTGGGAGTTCTGTACTTGGTGCGTGGAAGTTCTGTACTTGGTGCGTGGATGTTCTGTACTTGGAGTGTGGATGTTCTGTACTTGGAGTGTGGATGTTCTGTACTTCGAGTGCGGAAGTTCTGTACTTGGAGTGTGGAAGTTCTGTACTTGGAGTGTGGAAGTTCTGTACTTGGAGTGTGGAAGTTCTGTACTTGGAGTGTGGGAGTTCTGTACTTGGTGCGTGGAAGTTCTGTACTTGGAGTGTGGATGTTCTGTACTTCGAGTGCGAAAGTTCTGTACTTGGAGTGTGGAAGTTCTGTACTTGGAGTGTGGAAGTTCTGTACTTGGAGTGTGGAAGTTCTGTACTGTACATCGTCCCAGCTCTAGTTACAGCCTAAATATTCAGCAAAATTCATACATAATAATGCCTCATGCAGATTTCAGCATGCACCTGTTTGCCTGTCGCAGTTTCCCAAACTCCGCCTTTACAGTCCAGGTTTTAAGGATATCCATGCTTGAATCAGGACAGTTAAATCAAAGTGGCTTAGGCACTAATTAAGTCACCTGTGTTTAAACATAGATAGCCTTAAAACTTGGATTGTAATCTGGGAATTAGGGAAGCTCTGACCCAGTGTACATCCCATGGTATCACCCTGCATATGCTCTGAACGCATGCACGTACAGTACAATGCACTCATACACATATTGATCGCACTTATGATTACTGATGACTGAAGGTGGAGAACCCTCGCACCCGCCTCTCCCCGCTTCATGCTGCGTTCACTTTTATTGTCTCATGCTGCATGGCGTCTGCATTTTTTCTGCTTTTACGTATTTAGGGAGATAGTGTAAGCGGGTATACACGCCCACATGGCACTGGCCACACCCACACAGCACTGGCCACACCCACACAGGGCTGGCCCCCGCCCCCTCCTCTTCCCATTGTAGGCCCTTGATCAATTTCAGCACCAGGACCATGAAATTCCACCTTGTCCACAGATAAACAATCTAGAGTCCATGAACCTCAAGGAGTCATTTGACTTTGAACGGGAAATAAGAAAACCGTAGTAATTAGTATTGTATCTAACTAGTATATTAACTCAAAATATAGTCCCAATGCTGCCCCTTAGGGGACATCAAGGTCATCTTGATCAGGTAACACTAATGTGTAGGGAATATTTACATGTGCCGGGTTGTAGCAATGACGTCATGGGCTACAGTATGTCTCCCTATCTGCAGCAAAGTAACGCAGCTTCTATTCCTATCCTGACCTTGTCTGACTAAATTTATAATTGCCATCACATAAAGAAATATGCGCTCACAAACTTAAAAGCTTTCCTTGCAAACTGCAATCAAAGGTCAGAATTATTTTCATGTCACTTCAAAAACAATTGTAGCGTGACTTTCCCCTGAGCCAGCTGGAATTAATAAGCGCTTAGCACCCGTAAGATGAGACCGAACACTAATTTTATTGGTTTCACGGAAAGGGTATTCTCTTTTTATAACTAGCAGCTACCAATCTGCCAAATTATTGAAGAAATCTCTAATAACCGGTTCAGACAATAAAGTAATACACATTTAAAGATTAAAAAAGTGTTTATAATGCAGATCTGTTCAATGTGTTGCGTTTATTTCTTTTTTGGAACTTTCTAAAGATTCTGTTGTTCAAAAATTGCACTTTCTACTAGTGATGAGCGGGTTCGGATCCTCGGGATCCGAGCCCGCCCGAACTTCACCTTTTTTTTTACGGTTCCGAGCGACTCGGATCCTCCCGCCTTGCTCGGTTAACCCGAGCGCGCCCGAACGTCATCATCCCGCTGTCGGATTGTCGCGAGATTCGGATTCTATATAAGGAACCGCACGTCGCCGCCATTTTTCACACGTGCATTGGAAATGATAGTGAGAGGACGTGGCTGGCGTCCTCTCACTTTGTTTCAGGGGGCTGCAAATATCTTTATTCTGGGGACCAGCAGTATTATAGGAGGAGTACAGTGCAGAGTTTTGCTGACCAGTGACCACCAGTATTATACGTTCTCTGCCTGAAAAACACTCCATATCTGTGCTCAGTGTGCTGCATATATCTGTGCTCACACTGCTTTATTGTGGGGACTGGGGACCACCAGTATATTATATAGGAGGAGTACAGTGCAGAGTTTTGCTGACCAGTGACCACCAGTATTATACGTTCTCTGCCTGAAAAACGCTCCATAATCTGTGCTCAGTGTGCTGCATATATCTGTGCTCACACTGCTTTATTGTGGGGACTGGGGACCACCAGTATTATATAGGAGGAGTACAGTGCAGAGTTTTGCTGACCAGTGACCACCAGTATTATACGTTCTCTGCCTGAAAAACGCTCCATAATCTGTGCTCAGTGTGCTGCATATATCTGTGCTCACACTGCTTTATTGTGGGGACTGGGGACAACCAGTATATTATATAGGAGGAGTACAGTGCAGAGTTTTGCTGACCAGTGACCACCAGTATTATACGTTCTCTGCCTGAAAAACGCTCCATATCTGTGCTCAGTGTGCTGCATATATCTGTGCTCACACTGCTTTATTGTGGGGACTGGGGACCACCAGTATATTATATAGGAGGAGTACAGTGCAGAGTTTTGCTGACCAGTGACCACCAGTATTATACGTTCTCTGCCTGAAAAACGCTCCATATCTGTGCTCAGTGTGCTGCATATATCTGTGCTCACACTGCTTTATTGTGGGGACTGGGGACCACCAGTATATTATATAGGAGGAGTACAGTGCAGAGTTTTGCTGACCAGTGACCACCAGTATTATACGTTCTCTGCCTGAAAAACGCTCCATATCTGTGCTCAGTGTGCTGCATATATGGTGTTTGTGTCGGCCACTTGGGTCGCTTGGCTTAGTCACACAGCTACCTCATTGCGCCTCTTTTTTTCTTTGCATCATGTGCTGTTTGGGGACAATTTTTTTAATCTGCCATCCTGTCTGACACTGCAGTGCCACTCCTAGATGGGCCAGGTGGCCACTCCTAGATGGGCCAGGTGTTTGTGTCGGCCACTTGGGTCGCTTAGCTTAGTCACACAGCTACCTCCTTGCACCTCTTTTTTTCTTTGCATCATGTGCTGTTTGGGGACTATTTTTTTGAAGTGCCATCCTGTCTGACACTGCAGTGCCACTCCTAGATGGGCCAGGTGTTTGTGTCGGCCACTTGGGTCGCTTAGCTTAGTCATCCAGCGTTCTCGGTGCAAATTTTAGGACTAAAAATAATATTGTGAGGTGTGAGGTGTTCAGAATAGACTGGAAATGAGTGGAAATTATGGTTATTGCGGTTAATAATACTGTGGGATCAAAATGACCCCCAAATTCTATGATTTAAGCTGTTTTTGAGGGTTTTTTGTAAAAAACATCCAAATCCAAAACACAACCGAATCCGACCAAAAATTTTCAGGGAAGTTTTGCCAAAACGCGTCCAAATCCAAAACATGGCCGCGGAACCGAATCCAAAACCAAAACCCGAAAAATGTCCGGTGCACATCACTACTTTCTACCAAACAATCTGGATGGAAAATTGAATTTAGGGATAGCCTGGTCGCTTTTGGACCCAATCGCTGCTCCGCAGCACTGCTTATTTTTAATAGAGATGAGCGGGTGCGGTTCTGCGAGAACTGGACTCACCCGAATTTCCCATTCCGAGCCGGGATCCGAGTCTGGCTCGGGACTTCCCGCCTTACTCGAATCCCAAAGCGAGGCCGAACGTCATCTTCCCACTGTCGGATTCTCGCGGGTTTTTGATTCTATAAAGGTCCCCGGTGATCGTCGCCATCTTCACTCCGGCTGTGGAGAGTGTACTGGATGGACGTGTCCGTCTCAGTACTGTGTTGTATGGCATGAGGGTGCTGTGTCTGCTGTATCAGTCCAGGGGTGCTCTGTCTGCTGTATCTTAAAGGGGTGTTCTGCTGTATCAGTCCAGGCGGGGTGCTCTGTAGAGATGAGCACCGGAAATTTTTTGGGTTTTGTGTTTTGGTTTTGGGTTCGGTTCCGCGGCCGTGTTTTGGGTTCGAACGCGTTTTGGCAAAACCTCACCGAATTTTTTTTGTCGGATTCGGTTGTGTTTTGGATTCGGGTGTTTTTTTCAAAAAACCCTAAAAAACAGCTTAAATCATAGAATTTGGGGGTCATTTTGATCCCAAAGTATTATTAACCTCAATAACCATAATTTCCACTCATTTCCAGTCTATTCTGAATACCTCACACCTCACAATATTATTTTTAGTCCTAAAATTTGCACCGAGGTCGCTGGATGACTAAGCTAAGCGACCCTAGTGGCCGACACAAACACCTGGCCCATCTAGGAGTGGCACTGCAGTGTCACGCAGGATGTCCCTTCCAAAAAACCCTCCCCAAACAGCACATGATGCAAAGAAAAAAAGAGGCGCAATGAGGTAGCTGTGTGAGTAAGATAAGCGACCCTAGTGGCCGACACAAACACCGGGCCCATCTAGGAGTGGCACTGCAGTGTCACGCAGGATGTCCCTTCCAAAAAACCCTCCCCAAACAGCACATGACGCAAAGAAAAAAAGAGGCGCAATGAGGTAGCTGTGTGAGTAAGCTAAGCGACCCTAGTGGCCGACACAAACACCTGGCCCATCTAGGAGTGGCACTGCAGTGTCACGCAGGATGTCCCTTCCAAAAAACCCTCCCCAAACAGCACATGACGCAAAGAAAAAAAGAGGCGCAATGAGGTAGCTGTGTGAGTAAGATAAGCGACCCTAGTGGCCGACACAAACACCGGGCCCATCTAGGAGTGGCACTGCAGTGTCACGCAGGATGTCCCTTCCAAAAAACCCTCCCCAAACAGCACATGACGCAAAGAAAAAAAGAGGCGCAATGAGGTAGCTGTGTGAGTAAGCTAAGCGACCCTAGTGGCCGACACAAACACCGGGCCCATCTAGGAGTGGCACTGCAGTGGCACGCAGGATGGCCCTTCCAAAAAACCCTCCCCAAACAGCACATGACGCAAAGAAAAAAAGAGGCGCAATGAGGTAGCTGTGTGAGTAAGATAAGCAACCCTAGTGGCCGACACAAACACCGGGCCCATCTAGGAGTGGCACTGCAGTGTCACGCAGGATGTCCCTTCCAAAAAACCCTCCCCAAACAGCACATGACGCAAAGAAAAAAAGAGGCGCAATGAGGTAGCTGTGTGAGTAAGATAAGCGACCCTAGTGGCCGACACAAACACCGGGCCCATCTAGGAGTGGCACTGCAGTGTCACGCAGGATGTCCCTTCCAAAAAACCCTCCCCAAACAGCACATGACGCAAAGAAAAAAAGAGGCGCAATGAGGTAGCTGTGTGAGTAAGATAAGCGACCCTAGTGGCCGACACAAACACTGGGCCCATCTAGGAGTGGCACTGCAGTGGCACGCAGGATGGCCCTTCCAAAAAACCCTCCCCAAACAGCACATGACGCAAAGAAAAAAAGAGGCGCAATGAGGTAGCTGTGTGAGTAAGATAAGCGACCCTAGTGGCCGACACAAACACCGGGCCCATCTAGGAGTGGCACTGCAGTGTCACGCAGGATGTCCCTTCCAAAAAACCCTCCCCAAACAGCACATGACGCAAAGAAAAAAAGAGGCGCAATGAGGTAGCTGTGTGAGTAAGATAAGCGACCCTTGTGGCCGACACAAACACCGGGCCCATCTAGGAGTGGCACTGCAGTGTCACGCATGATGTCCCTTCCAAAAAACCCTCCCCAAACAGCACATGACGCAAAAAATTAAATTAAGAAAAATTAATTAATTAATTAAATTAAGAAAAATTAAAGAAAAAAGAGGTGCAAGATGGAATTGTCCTTGGGCCCTCCCACCCACCCTTATGTTGTATAAACAGGACATGCACACTTTAACCAACCCATCATTTCAGTGACAGGGTCTGCCACACGACTGTGACTGAAATGACGGGTTGGTTTGGACCCCCACCAAAAAAGAAGCAATTAATCGCTCCTTGCACAAACTGGCTCTACAGAGGCACGATCTCCACCTCATCATCATCCTCCGATATATCACCGTGTACATCCCCCTCCTCACAGATTATCAATTCGTCCCCACTGGAATCCACCATCTCAGCTCCCTGTGTACTTTGTGGAGGCAATTGCTGCTGGTGAATGTCTCCACGGAGGAATTGATTATAATTCATTTTAATGAACATCATCTTCTCCACATTTTCTGGATGTAACCTCGTACGCCGATTGCTGACAAGGTGAGCGGCGGCACTAAACACTCTTTCGGAGTACACACTTGTGGGAGGGCAACTAAGGTAGAATAAAGCCAGTTTGTGCAAGGGCCTCCAAATTGCCTCTTTTTCCTGCCAGTATAAGTACGGACTGTGTGACGTGCCTACTTGGATGCGGTCACTCATATAATCCTCCACCATTCTTTCAATGGTGAGAGAATCATATACAGTGACAGTAGACGACATGTCCGTAATCGTTGTCAGGTCCTTCAGTCCGGACCAGATGTCAGCATCAGCAGTCGCTGCAGACTGCCCTGCATCACGGCCAGCGGGTGGGCTCGGAATTCTGAGCCTTTTCCTCGCACCCCCAGTTGCGGGAGAATGTGAAGGAGGAGATGTTGACGGGTCGCGTTCCGCTTGACTTGACAATTTTGTCACCAGCAGGTCTTTGAACCCCAGCAGACTTGTGTCTGCCGGAAAGAGAGATCCAAGGTAGGCTTTAAATCTAGGATCGAGCACGGTGGCCAAAATGTAGTGCTCTGATTTCAACAGATTGACCACCCGTGAATCCCTGTTAAGCGAATTAAGGGCTCCATCCACAAGTCCCACATACCTAGCGGAATCGCTCCGTGTTAGCTCCTCCTTCAATGTCTCCAGCTTCTTCTGCAAAAGCCTGATGAGGGGAATGACCTGACTCAGGCTGGCAGTGTCTGAACTGACTTCACGTGTGGCAAGTTCAAAGGGCATCAGAACCTTGCACAATGTTGAAATCATTCTCCACTGCGCTTGAGACAGGTGCATTCCACCTCCTATATCGTGCTCAATTGCATAGGCTTAAATGGCCTTTTGCTGCTCCTCCAACCTCTGAAGCATATAGAGGGTTGAATTCCACCTCGTTACCACTTCTTGCTTCAGATGATGGCAGGGCAGGTTCAGTAGTTTTTGGTGGTGCTCCAGTCTTCTGTACGTGGTGCCTGTACGCCGAAAGTGTCCCGCAATTCTTCTGGCCACCGACAGCATCTCTTGCACGCCCCTGTCGTTTTTAAAAAAATTCTGCACCACCAAATTCAAGGTATGTGCAAAACATGGGACGTGCTGGAATTTGCCCATATTTAATGCACACACAATATTGCTGGCGTTGTCCGATGCCACAAATCCACAGGAGAGTCCAATTGGGGTAAGCCATTCCGCGATGATCTTCCTCAGTTGCCGTAAGAGGTTTTCAGCTGTGTGCGTATTCTGGAAACCGGTGATACAAAGCGTAGCCTGCCTAGGAAAGAGTTGGCGTTTGCGAGATGCTGCTACTGGTGCCGCCGCTGCTGTTCTTGCGGCGGGAGTCCATACATCTACCCAGTGGGCTGTCACAGTCATATAGTCCTGACCCTGCCCTGCTCCACTTGTCCACATGTCCGTGGTTAAGTGGACATTGGGTACAACTGCATTTTTTAGGACACTGGTGAGTCTTTTTCTGACGTCCGTGTACATTATCGGTATCGCCTGCCTAGAGAAGTGGAACCTAGATGGTATTTGGTAACGGGGGCACACTACCTCAAGAAATTGTCTAGTTCCCTGTGAACTAACGGAGGATACCGGACTCACGTCTAACACCAACATAGTTGTCAAGGCCTCAGTTATCCGCTTTGCAGCAGGATGACTGCTGTGATATTTCATCTTCCTCGCAAAGGACTGTTGGACAGTCAATTGCTTACTGGAAGTAGTACAAGTGGGCTTACGACTTCCCCTCTGGGATGACCATCGACTCCCAGCAGCAACAACAGCAGCGCCAGCAGCAGTAGGCGTTACACGCAAGGATGCATCGGAGGAATCCCAGGCAGGAGAGGAATCGTCAGAATTGCCAGTGACATGGCCTGCAGGACTATTGGCATTCCTGGGGAAGGAGGAAATTGACACTGAGGGAGTTGGTGGGGTGGTTTGCGTGAGCTTGGTTACAAGAGGAAGGGATTTACTGGTCAGTGGACTGCTTCCGCTGTCACCCAAAGTTTTTGAACTTGTCACTGACTTATTATGAATGCGCTGCAGGTGACGTATAAGGGAGGATGTTCCGAGGTGGTTAACGTCCTTACCCCTACTTATTACAGCTTGACAAAGGCAACACACGGCTTGACAAATGTTGTCCGCATTTCTGGTGAAATACTTCCACACCGAAGACCTGATTTTTTTGGTATTTTGACCAGGCATGTCAATGGCCCTATTCCTCCCATGGACAACAGGTGTCTCCCCGGGTGCCTGACTTAAACAAACCACCTCACCATCAGAATCCTCCTGGTCAATTTCCTCCCCAGCGCCAGCAACACCCATATCCTCCTCATCCTGGTGTACTTCAACACTGACATCTTCAATCTGACTATCAGGAACTGGACTGCAGGTGCTCCTTCCAGCACTTGCAGGGGGCGTGCAAATGGTGGAAGGCGCATGCTCTTCACGTCCAGTGTTGGGAAGGTCAGGCATCGCAACCGACACAATTGGAGTCGGACTCTCCTTGTGGATTTGGGATTTCGAAGAACGCACAGTTCTTTGCGGTGCTTTTGCCAGCTTGAGTCTTTTCATTTTTCTAGCGAGAGGCTGAGTGCTTCCATCCTCATGTGAAGCTGAACCACTAGCCATGAACATAGGCCAGGGCCTCAGCCGTTCCTTGCCACTCCGTGTGGTAAATGGCATATTGGCAAGTTTACGCTTCTCCTCCGACAATTTTATTTTAGATTTTGGAGTCCTTTTTTTACTGATATTTGGTGTTTTGGATTTTACATGCTCTGTACTATGACATTGGGCATCGGCCTTGGCAGACGACGTTGCTGGCATTTCATCGTCTCGGCCATGACTAGTGGCAGCAGCTTCAGCACGAGGTGGAAGTGGATCTTGATCTTTCCCTAATTTTGGAACCTCAACATTTATGTAATGACTGATGACGGACCTGCTGGACACTGTCAGCTCAGCAGCACCGCAGACTGCTACAGTAAGCTACTATACTATAGTAGTATGTACAAAGAAGAAAGAAAAAAAAAAACCATGGGGAGGTGGTATACAATTATGGATGGACTGCCGAGTGCCGACACAGAGGTAGCTACAGCCGTGGACTAACGTACTGTGTCTGCTGCTAATATAGACTGGATGATAATGAGATGAAATCAATATATATGTATATATAGTATCACTAGTACTGCAGCCGGACAGGTATATATATTTATTATGTAATGACTGATGACGGACCTGCTGGACACTGTCAGCTCAGCAGCACCGCAGACTGCTACAGTAAGCTACTATACTATAGTAGTATGTACAAAGAAGAAAGAAAAAAAAAAAACCACGGGGAGGTGGTATACAATTATGGATGGACTGCCGAGTGCCGACACAGAGGTAGCTACAGCCGTGGACTAACGTACTGTGTCTGCTGCTAATATAGACTGGATGATAATGAGATGAAATCAATATATATGTATATATAGTATCACTAGTACTGCAGCCGGACAGGTATATATATTTATTATGTAATGACTGATGACGGACCTGCTGGACACTGTCAGCTCAGCAGCACCGCAGACTGCTACAGTAAGCTACTATACTATAGTAGTATGTACAAAGAAGAAAGAAAAAAAAAAACCACGGGGAGGTGGTATACAATTATGGATGGACTGCCGAGTGCCGACACAGAGGTAGCTACAGCCGTGGACTAACGTACTGTGTCTGCTGCTAATATAGACTGGATGATAATGAGATGAAATCAATATATATGTATATATAGTAGTATCACTAGTACTGCAGCCGGACAGGTATATATATTTATTATGTAATGACTGATGACGGACCTGCTGGACACTGTCAGCTCAGCAGCACCGCAGACTGCTACAGTAAGCTACTATACCATAGTAGTATGTACAAAGAAGAAAGAAAAAAAAAAAAACACGGGGAGGTGGTATACAATTATGGATGGACTGCCGAGTGCCGACACAGAGGTAGCTACAGCCGTGGACTAACGTACTGTGTCTGCTGCTAATATAGACTGGATGATAATGAGATGAAATCAATATATATGTATATATAGTATCACTAGTACTGCAGCCGGACAGGTATATATATTTATTATGTAATGACTGATGACGGACCTGCTGGACACTGTCAGCTCAGCAGCACCGCAGACTGCTACAATAAGCTACTATACTATAGTAGCATGTACAAAGAAGAAAGAAAAAAAAAAACCACGGGGAGGTGGTATACAATTATGGATGGACTGCCGAGTGCCGACACAGAGGTAGCTACAGCCGTGGACTAACGTACTGTGTCTGCTGCTAATATAGACTGGATGATAATGAGATGAAATCAATATATATGTATATATAGTATCACTAGTACTGCAGCCGGACAGGTATATATATTTATTATGTAATGACTGATGACGGACCTGCTGGACACTGTCAGCTCAGCAGCACCGCAGACTGCTACAGTAAGCTACTATACTATAGTAGTATGTACAAAGAAGAAAGAAAAAAAAAAACCACGGGGAGGTGGTATACAATTATGGATGGACTGCCGAGTGCCGACACAGAGGTAGCTACAGCCGTGGACTAACGTACTGTGTCTGCTGCTAATATAGACTGGATGATAATGAGATGAAATCAATATATATGTATATATAGTATCACTAGTACTGCAGCCGGACTGGTATATATATTTATTATGTAATGACTGATGACGGACCTGCTGGACACTGTCAGCTCAGCAGCACCGCAGACTGCTACAGTAAGCTACTATACTATAGTAGTATGTACAAAGAAGAAAGAAGAAAAAAAAACCACGGGGAGGTGGTATACAATTATGGATGGACTGCCGAGTGCCGACACAGAGGTAGCTACAGCCGTGGACTAACGTACTGTGTCTGCTGCTAATATAGACTGGATGATAATGAGATGAAATCAATATATATGTATATATAGTATCACTAGTACTGCAGCCGGACAGGTATATATATTTATTATGTAATGACTGATGACGGACCTGCTGGACACTGTCAGCTCAGCAGCACCGCAGACTGCTACAGTAAGCTACTATACTATAGTAGTATGTACAAAGAAGAAAGAAAAAAAAAACCACGGGGAGGTGGTATACAATTATGGATGGACTGCCGAGTGCCGACACAGAGGTAGCTACAGCCGTGGACTAACGTACTGTGTCTGCTGCTAATATAGACTGGATGATAATGAGATGAAATCAATATATATGTATATATAGTATCACTAGTACTGCAGCCGGACAGGTATATATATTTATTATGTAATGACTGATGACGGACCTGCTGGACACTGTCAGCTCAGCAGCACCGCAGACTGCTACAGTAAGCTACTATACTATAGTAGTATGTACAAAGAAGAAAGAAAAAAAAAAACCACGGGGAGGTGGTATACAATTATGGATGGACTGCCGAGTGCCGACACAGAGGTAGCTACAGCCGTGGACTAACGTACTGTGTCTGCTGCTAATATAGACTGGATGATAATGAGATGAAATCAATATATATGTATATATCACTAGTACTGCAGCCGGACAGGTATATATATTTATTATGTAATGACTGATGACGGACCTGCTGGACACTGTCAGCTCAGCAGCACCGCAGACTGCTACAGTAAGCTACTATAGTAGTATGTATAAAGAAGAATGAAAAAAAAAAAAAACCACGGGTAGGTGGTATACAATATTATATATATATATATATATATATATATTATATACAATTATATATATATATATATATATATATATATATATATTAAACTGGTGGTGGTGATTGATTATTAAACTGGTGGTCAGGTCACTGGTCACACTATCAGCAACTTGCAAGTAGTACTCCTAAGCAGACAATCACAAAATATATTATACTGGTCTGGTGGTCAGTGTGGTCACAATGGCAGTGTGGCACTGACTCTGGCAGCAAAAGTGTGCACTGTACGTTATATGTACTCCTGAGTCCTGCTCTCAGACTCTAACTGCTCCCCACTGTCAGTGTCTCCCCCACAAGTCAGATAATTAATACAGTCACACTATCTAATCTATATCACTTCAGCAAGTAGTAGTAGTATAGTAGTACTCCTCCTAATAATGCTCCCCAAAATTACTACTACTGTGTCTCTCTCTACTGTCTCACTCTCTTCTCTAAACGGAGAGGACGCCAGCCACGTCCTCTCCCTATGAATCTCAATGCACGTGTGAAAAATAAAATGGCGGCGACGCGCGGCTCCTTATATAGAATCCGAGTCTCGCGAGAATCCGACAGCGGGATGATGACGTTCGGGCGCGCTCGGGTTAACCGAGCAAGGCGGGAAGATCCGAGTCGCTCGGACCCGTGTAAAAAAACATGAAGTTCGGGCGGGTTCGGTTTCCGAGGAACCGAACCCGCTCATCTCTAGTGCTCTGTCAGCTGTATTTGAAAGGGGTGCTCTGCTGTATCAGTCCAGGCGGGGTGCTCTGTCAGCTGTATCTGAAAAAGGGGTGCTCTGTCAGCTGTATCTGAAAAAGGGGTGCTCTCTCTGATGTATATGAAAGGGGTGCTCTGTCTGCTGTATTAGTCCAGGGGTGCCCTGTCTGCTGTATTTGAAAGGGGTGCTCTGCTGTATCAGTCCAGGCGAGGTGCTCTGTCAGCTGTATCTGAAAAAGGGGTGCTCTGTCTGATGTATCTGAAAGGGGTGCTAAGTCTGCTCTATTAGTCCAGGCGGGGTGCTCTGTCAGCTGTATCTGAAAAAGGGGTGTTCTGTCAGCTGTATCTGAAAAAGGGGTGCTCTCTATGATGTATATGAAAGGGGTGCCCTGTCTGCTGTATAAGTCCAGGGGTTCTAAGTCTGCTGTATCTGAAAAAGGGGTGCTCTGTCTGCTGTATTAGTCCAGGGTTGCTAAGTCTGCTGTATCAGTCCAGGGGTGCTCTGCAAGCTGTATCTGAAAAAGGGGTGCTCTGTTGTATCTGAAAGGGGTGCTCTTCTGTATCAGTCCAGGCGGGGTGCTCTGTCTGTTGTATCTGAAGGGGTGCTCTGCTGTATCAGTCCAGGCGGGGTGCTCTTTCTGATTTATTTGAAAGGGGTGCTCTGCTGTATCAGTCCAGGCAAGGGTGCTCTGTCTGTTGTACCTGAAAAGGGGTGCTCTGTCTGCTGTATCTGAAAGGGGTGATCTGTCTGCTGTATCTGAAAGGGGTGATCTGTCCAGCCATCCAGGGGCTCTGCCCCAGTGTAAAATTGAAATAAGAACTTAAAACAAAAAGTCTAAAATGATAATTATAAAACTATATATATTTTTTGTTTCTGCTGTACCCCAGTGTACTATACAATTTTTATTTTCTTTTTATAAGTACTGTGACACTGCCCATAAGATCGCAGTATATTATTTCCTATTCATACACGTATTGTGAGATGCTGTTGGTGAAGGTCAACCGCAGTGTTCGACTACCATTTCTGACTCATACACGTATTCTGCGACACTGTCAGTGAAGCTAAACCGCAGTGTGTAATAAATAATATATATTTCTGACTCATTTGTGTGACACTGTAGCCACCGGAGTGTGATATAAAAAAATAATAATACATATTTCTGACTGTTATGCACACCAGTGCCTGCAGGAAAGTACTAGTGTCAGAACTGTTATGCACTCCAGTGTCTGCAGGAATGTACTGGTGTTTGAACTGTTATGCAAAACAAATGGACTCACAGACAAACTGGGGAATATGACATAACGTACACAGAAGGTGATAGGGTAACAAAATACACACACAGTGAACAGAGAAGCCCAGAGGCTAAGGAACTGGGTATCTCCCTTGTATTAGAACTGCTCAGATGTAAAAAGCAAGATGTTGTGTTTTAATACGTAGAGAACCCGAAATGCTGTTGCTAAGGGCAACAGCAAAACCCTAAAGGGTTACCAACGGGTGTGGCAGTAAACTCCTTGGTCAGAGATGGAATGATAGACACAAGGAGAGCCTCCACAATCCTGATTCTCACTTGCAGTGCACAGGTTTAAGCTTACTGCCACTAAACTGACCCCTGACACCTAGCACAGTGAGACAGGATTAGACAGGCAAGTGTTAGAATACAGCCGCAAACTTGCTAAGTTCACAGAGTAATAACAGAACCGCAGCAAGCTAAACGACTGACTCCAGTCTTACTGCTAGGTCTGGATTGGCAGAGTGTAATACCAAATCCCCAGGCCTATTTGCAGTAAGCAACAAACAAATACAAAGCTACACAGTACTGGCTAACTTTCATGAACTGACTAACCAACAGAGATTCAGCAGCATCTGCTTACCCTGAAAAGAGGCCTTATAAAGCAGGTGCTGTCCACGCCCCACTCAGACCTCACAGACTGTGAGCACAAAAACCAGCACCGGATCCCCTTCCGTGCACAGAGCCTATAACCACTGCACAGCAAAAGACCCGAACCGGAGTATCAGCTGCGCTCAGGTTACTCCACTAGCACTTGTCTCCCGGTTGCCATGACGACGTGGCAGCACAGGGCAGGAGACCCTAACAGTACCCCCCCTCTGACGAGGGGTCAAAGAACCCCTACCACCGGGTTTATCGGGGAACTGCGAGAAGAAAGAGCGTATCAGTCTGGGGGCATGAAGATCACAACTGCGCACCCACGACCGCTCCTCCGGGCCATACCCCTTCCAGTGCACCAAAAATGACAGCCGACCCCGAACCACCTTGGAGTCAAGAATCCTTTCAACAACAAACTCCCTCTGGCCACGTATCAGAAGAGGGGAAGGTCTTCCACTGGAAGAAGGATTACTAATCGCCCGTTTTAAAAGGGAACAATGAAATGTTTTATTGATACCCAAAGAACGGGGCAGATCTAACTGAAATGCCACCGGATTGATAACCCTGGTGATCTTATAAGGGCCGATGAACCGGGGCCCTAACTTATGAGATGGCTGTCTCAACTTCAAATTCTTGGTAGACAACCAGACGAAGTCTCCTAATTTGAAGCTGCAGGGTCTTTTCCGCTTATCAAAAACCCTTTTGGTCACTAATGACACAGACACAAGGGCTTTCTTCACTTTCCGCCAAATACCTCTAAGGACCGAAACCACAGAGGAACCACCAGGCGTGGAGTCCAGGGGGTCAAAAGAATTGGCCTTAGGATGATGCCCATACACACAAAGGAAGGGAGAGATCCCTGTAGCAGAGTGAGCCGCGTTGTTATAGGCAAACTCCGCCATGGACAGATGAGCAACCCAGTCAGTCTGACACTTGGAGACATAACACCTGAGGAACTGCTCCAAGGACTGGTTCACCCTTTCAGTCTGCCCATTAGACTGCGGATGGTAGCCTGACGACAAGCTGACAGAAATCTGGAGATCGGAACAAAATGCCCTCCAGAATTTGGCCACAAACTGGGATCCGCGGTCAGAGACCACATCAAGTGGCAACCCGTGGAGACGCACAACATGCAGCATAAATAATTCAGACAGGCGTCTGGCTGATGGCAGCCCAACCAGTGGAACGAAGTGCGCCATCTTCGAAAACCTGTCAACGACAACCCAGATGGCTGTCATCCCCGAGGATTTGGGCAAGTCCACCACAAAATCCATTGAAATGTGGGTCCATGGCTTAGATGGGATAGAGAGTGGATGTAATGGGCCAACAGGAACCCCTCTAGGAGTCTTATTTCGGGCACAGATGTCACATGCCCGAACCCACTGATCCACATCCTTAGCCACCGAGGGCCACCACACCGCCCTAGATAGCAACTCCCGAGTTCTGGCAATACCCGGGTGACCTGCCGACTTCTTGGCATGGAATTCCAGGAACACTCGCTGTCTTAACCTAGGAGGCACAAACAAAAGACCTACCGGAAGGTCTGGAGGAGCCTGCTCCTGTGCTCTAAGGACTAATGATAAGAGGTCCTGGGTAATGCCCACTTTAATACATGATGGGGAAACAATGGGCAACGGCTCCTCGGTGGTCTCCTGGATTGGAGCAAAACTCCGCGAGAGCGCATCAGCCTTGATGTTTTTTGACCCAGGGCGATATGTTATCAAAAAATTAAAGCGAGCAAAAAACAAAGCCCATCGTGCCTGCCTGGCATTGAGACGCTTCGCTGACTCTAAATATGCCAGATTCTTATGGTCAGTGAGAATTGAGACCACAAACTTAGCCCCCTCAAGCCAGTGTCTCCACTCCTCGAGTGCATCCTTAATAGCCAACAATTCCCGGTTACCCACGTCATAATTCATCTCGGCAGGCGAAAATTTACGGGAAAAGTAAGCACAGGGATGAAGGCGATTATCAGACACTCCCATCTGAGAAAGCACTGCCCCAATACCCATCTCAGAGGCATCCACCTCCACCACAAAAGGACGCTCTGGATCTGGGTGTCGCAGCACCTTGGCCGAAACAAATGCCCTTTTGAGACGGGCAAAAGCCGCTTTAGCCTCACAAGACCAGTGAGCAACATCCGCCCCTTTCTTAGTGAGTGCCACCAAGGGCGCCACTATAGACGAAAATCCAGCGATAAATCGTCTATAAAAATTCGCAAAGCCCAGGAAACGCTGAAGCGCCTTCAAACTAGTGGGCTGCACCCAATCCAGGACTGCCTGTACCTTGGAACCCTCCATTTGGAAACCTTCTGGGGAGATAATATATCCAAGAAATGCGATTTGCTGAACTTCAAATTCGCACTTCTCCAGCTTCGCCCCAAGCCGGTGGTCTCTGAGTTTCTGGAGGACTAAGCGTACATGCTTCCGATGTTCCTCCAGGGAATGGGAGAAGATTAGGATGTCATCTAAGTATACAACTAAGAATCTATCCAAATATTCCCTGAGCACATCATTCATGAAATCCTGGAAGACTGCCGGGGCATTACAGAGCCCAAAAGGCATCACCAAATATTCATAATGCCCTGAGTGGGTATTAAAGGCAGTCTTCCATTCATCCCCCTCTCTTATTCGGATTAGATTGTACGCACCGCGTAGGTCAATCTTAGAAAAAATGGTGGCAGTACGAAGCTGGTCAAACAAGACCGAAATGAGAGGCAGTGGGTATGAGTTTTTAATCGTGATACGGTTCAATTCCCTGAAGTCGATGCAGGGTCGCAACGAACCGTCCTTTTTACCCACGAAGAAGAACCCCGACCCAACTGGAGACTGTGAAGGTCTGATAAATCCCTTAGCCAAGTTCTCCTGAATGTACTCTGCCATAGCCTGAGTCTCAGGACGTGACAGGGAGTACAACCTGCTCTTGGGAAGCTTAGCATTTGGCAACAAATCAATGGCACAGTCATAGGGGCGATGGGGAGGTAGTACCTCTGCAACTTTTTTGGAGAACACGTCCGCAAAATCTGCATAACACCCTGGCAATCCTGGCAAACTTAGCTGCGAGAGCCTGACTGGAAGGCTCAAGCAACTCCTGAAACAATCAGTACCCCAACTAAGAATCTCCCCAGAGACCCAGTCAAATTGAGGATTGTGGGCCCTTAACCAGGGTAACCCCAACACCAATGGGGCAAAAGTACAGACAGTCACATAAAAGGACAATTTTTCAGAGTGTGTGGCTCCAATAAACAAAGAAATCTGGCTAGTGCAAGAGGTAATTTTACCTTGGGATAATGGTTCCCCGTTTAACCCACAAATCTCAATTTCCGATGCCAAGGGTACTAAGGGAACAGAGTGTTTTAGGGCGAATTGGCGGTCCATAAAAACCCCGTCGGCCCCACTGTCCACAAAGGCCTCAGTCTTGACAGTTTGACCGAGGATCTTCAAGGTCACCGGAATGATAAAAGTCTTCTTGGGAAATTCTGACTTCTGGCCTGACAGGATATTTCCCATCACCCTCAGGCCCTGAAGTTTTCCGGCTTTTCTGGGCATGATACTACCACATGACCTTTATTCCCACAGTACAAACACAACCCCTGCTGTCTCCTCCGCGTCTTCTCACGCGAGGAGAGGCGGGTAGCCCCAATCTGCATAGGCTCCTCAGAAAATTCCTCAGAGTCTGAGGTTCCCTTGGGAAGGAAGGAAATCTCAGTCTCCCTTTCAAGCCTACGCTCTCTCAGCCGTCTATCCACCCGGATGGATAACTGCATGAGCTGATCCAAGCTATCAGGCAAGGGATATTGTACCAGTTGGTCCTTTATCTGGTTAGAAAGACCTCTTCGGTACTGGTGTCTCAGGGCTGGGTCATTCCACTGGGTATCATGGGCCAACCTCCGAAACTCCGTACAGTAAACCTCAACTGGCCTTCGCCCTTGCTTAAGGATCGAAATCTGAGCCTCGGCTGAGGCCGTCTTGTCAGGGTCATCATACAACATGCCCAGTGCCGTAAAAAAAGCATCAACACTTTTAAGCGACGGACAGTCAGGCTGCAACCCATATGCCCAGACCTGTGGGTCTCCTTGTAGCAAGGAAATCACTATGCCCACCCGCTGAATCTCCAACCCAGAAGACTGAGGCCTAAGCCGGAAGTATAGCTTGCAGCTCTCCTTGAAACAAAAGAACTGCGAGCGATCTCCAGAAAAACGATCCGGGAGATTTACTTTCGGCTCCTTAACCCCTGCAGGTGCTGCTGCTGCGGGAGCTCCGCCAGCAGCCTGGGAGGTGTGCATTTTAATGGACAAATCATTAAATTGTCGAGTCAGGACCTGCACCTGATCGACCACCTGTTGCAACGTATTTTGAGGGGTATGCTCCATATTCCCACAAAATTTCAACAGGAGTATTAGGCTGCTGAATATGTTATGCACACCAGTGCCTGCAGGAAAGTACTAGTGTCAGAACTGTTATGCACTCCAGTGTCTGCAGGAATGTACTGGTGTTTGAACTGTTATGCAAAACAAATGGACTCACAGACAAACTGGGGAATATGACATAACGTACACAGAAGGTGATAGGGTAACAAAATACACACACAGTGAACAGAGAAGCCCAGAGGCTAAGGAACTGGGTATCTCCCTTGTATTAGAACTGCTCAGATGTAAAAAGCAAGATGTTGTGTTTTAATACGTAGAGAACCCGAAATGCTGTTGCTAAGGGCAACAGCAAAACCCTAAAGGGTTACCAACGGGTGTGGCAGTAAACTCCTTGGTCAGAGATGGAATGATAGACACAAGGAGAGCCTCCACAATCCTGATTCTCACTTGCAGTGCACAGGTTTAAGCTTACTGCCACTAAACTGACCCCTGACACCTAGCACAGTGAGACAGGATTAGACAGGCAAGTGTTAGAATACAGCCGCAAACTTGCTAAGTTCACAGAGTAATAACAGAACCCCAGCAAGCTAAACGACTGACTCCAGTCTTACTGCTAGGTCTGGATTGGCAGAGTGTAATACCAAATCCCCAGGCCTATTTGCAGTAAGCAACAAACAAATACAAAGCTACACAGTACTGGCTAACTTTCATGAACTGACTAACCAACAGAGATTCAGCAGCATCTGCTTACCCTGAAAAGAGGCCTTATAAAGCAGGTGCTGTCCACGCCCCACTCAGACCTCACAGACTGTGAGCACAAAAACCAGCACCGGATCCCCTGCCGTGCACAGAGCCTATAACCACTGCACAGCAAAAGACCCGAACCGGAGTATCAGCTGCGCTCAGGTTACTCCACTAGCACTTGTCTCCCGGTTGCCATGACGACGTGGCAGCACAGGGCAGGAGACCCTAACACTGACTCATTTGTGCAACACTGTCAGTGAAGCTAAACCTCAGTGTAATAATTAATATATATTTCTGACTCATTTACGTGACAATGTGACCGCAGTGTGTGATATAAAAAATAATATATATATATTTTGATTTAAATTAAAATTTTGTGCTGTGTCATCCCAGTATACATCCAGGGACTGCAACTGCTCCATCCATCTAGGGGTGTTCTGTCAGTCCACCCAAAGTAAAAGAACACTTTTTAAAAAATATTTTGTGCTGTATCCTCCTAGTATACATCCAGACATGCTTCATCCATTTCAGGGTGCTGTGTCAGTAGCTCATATTTTTATGTTATAACTTATTGTCCTATTTGTATAATCCTTCTTATCACAACATTGTGATTCATTAAACTTAATATTATTAATAATAATTATAAATTAACTACATTAAAATGAAATTAATATAACTCAACTCTCCACACTTGAATAGTGAACCTTCTGCATTTATTAGATTTCCTTCAGCAACAGAAGAACTTGATCCTAATTTAAAAATAATTTTAACAGATGATTAGCAAATCTTCTCCATGTTGAAGAAATCTTTGAGGAACAGAAGAACTTAATCCTAATTTGAAAATAATTTTTAACGGATGATTAGTGAACCTTCTCCATTTTGAAGATATCTTTGGAGAATAGAAGAACTTGATCCTAATTTTAAAATAATTTTAACAGATGATTACAGCATTTAAAAATATATTGTTAACTGCCACGTGTTTTCTGCCCACTGCTGTCACTTAGCTCAGTCATCCAGCTAACTCGGGGCAACCTTTTGGCCTAAACTGGATAAAAACAGTATTGTGAGCAGTAAGGTGTTCAGAATAGACTGGAAATTAATGTTAATGAGGCTAATAATACTGTAGGAACAAACAAAAAAATCTGTTATTTTAGCTATTTTTAGAATAAATAAATAAAAAATCCAGATCCAAAACCAAAACCCGCAAGGGCGGTTTCGGAAAAGCCAATATATATCCAAAACATGAAGGAGGTAAAGATCCAAGTGTCCCGCGGTGGGGGGGGGGGGGGGGCAGTTGGGAGGCTCTGTCTGTCGCTGCCCTGCTTAGCTGCCCTGCTTAGCAGAGCAGAGCAGCGATGAATAGACGCTGTGCGCATGCGCACAGCGTCTATTCAGGGGAGTCAGAGGGAGAGGGGGCATGCCAGCGGCTCACAGAGTGCTGGGCATGCCCCCTCAGTGACGAAAACGGG
This sequence comes from Pseudophryne corroboree, assembly GCF_028390025.1. Lineage (NCBI taxonomy): Eukaryota > Metazoa > Chordata > Amphibia > Anura > Myobatrachidae > Pseudophryne > Pseudophryne corroboree. The sequence goes on along the minus strand of NW_026967781.1, from coordinate 75,184 downwards.
GCGTGGCTCGCGAGTGCGGGTCCTCCGCGAAGCCACGCCCTTTTCTTAGGCCACGCCCATTTTCCGGGAGCGCGTGCGTCCCTCTTTGAAGAAACACAAAGTTGGGAGGTATGACCATGACCTAACACCGTTCCGATGTTGTCACTAATCGGGCCTATGCCTATCAGCACCTCAGTTATTCGTAACTGGTTCTCTCATACCAGGCGACTTTTGTGATTCGTCTAAATCGACACTGAGACTTCTCCGGATTGTGTGTAAAGTTAAATATTTTCTTTTATTTGAGTTCATACCGCCACCTAGTGACTCATTAGCATACTGTTGTACATTCTTGAACCAACCCTGCTAAATGGTATTTGGGTTTTCTTCTTTGTTCTGAAAAGCACTTATGTTGATGTTGTGACACATTTATGCCTATTATGCAAATGATACATAGGAATACATCGAAACGGTGACTATCCTTTTCCCTGATTTAATAAACGGGCTGTAACCATCCATTTGCATATCCTGGGGATAAGGAGGAGGGGACCTGCACGGGTTTGCGCACAGGTCCCCTTCTCTTTTCATACTCCCCTGTCTGTATGTGCTGTGTAATCTGTGTGCATCATAGTTGCCTACCCTCCCTCATTCTGCAGGATACCCCCTGAAATAGCATCAATCTCCCTGACTCCCTGAATAGACCAGCAATCTCCCTAATTGTACCTTATCCCCATTATGTAGCTGATAGATTCTGGGGGGAGGGGGGGGGGAGAGAAGTCATAGATCATACATTCAAATGGGATCATCAGCACAATTTCCCTGCATTGGTTATAAGACACATTGTGGCAGATGTATTAACCTGAAGAAGGCATAAGGAAGTGATAAACCAGTGATATGTGCAAGGTGATAAAGGCACCAGCCAATCAGCTCCAATATGTAAATTAACAGCTAGGAGCTGATTGGCTGGTGCGTTTATCACCGTGTGCTTATCACTGGTTTATCACTTCCTTATACCGTCTCCAGGTTAATACATCTATGATCCCTATGCTATATTCATTTTAACATGTTCTAGGTCGACAGATCAAAAGGTCGACATGAGGTTTTCATGATTTTTTTCTTTTTTGAACCTTTTCATACTTAACGGTCCACATGGACTACGATTGGAACGGAAACCTGTGCCGGGCGAAGCGGTAGCGGAGCAAGGCACCTTGCCCGAAGCATAGTGAGTGAAGCGAGGGGACACAGTGCACTAATTGGGGTTCCCGGTCACTCTACGAAGAAAACAACACCAAAAAAACATAAAAAACTCATGTTGACCTTTTGACCTGTCGACCTAGACCCTGTCGACCTAAAGACACTCTCAACCTAGTTACTATCTACCTTCCATACCACACCCGTAAAGTATAATGCACTTTCAGGGAGAAAGTAGCTTGTTACACATTTACACCCCGTCAATATAATTTCAATAAGTCTATGACACGAGTCCTCATGTTTTTGGCACATTTGCGCAGCAAGTGATGTACGTTCCGCACTTTTATCCTTTGTTGTGTTGAGAAGGAGTTTGGGAATGTCATTATGTTTGTGATTGTCTTATAACTAAGGGGCCTATTTATCACCATCTGCGTTCAGGATGCGGATGACAGGTGATAAACTCAACCCAACTCGCACTGCGATAATTGATTACATCCCAGGGATGTATCCATTATCGCATGCAGGAACAGAGCTTGCGTTCAATCTCTGTTCCTGCGATGCCTCTCCGCAGCATCATCATGGGTATTTTTCGTAATAAATACCTTGATGTCCTGCTGCGCATGTGCCGCCGCCCGTCACTACCGCCACCGCTGGGATACCCCCCTCCTGTCGCGACTACCCCTTCGTGCAAATTAGCCCCCCACACCCTGCATTTTATACTTACCAGTCCAGGGAGCCGGTGTCCGCTGCTTTAGGAGGCTGCTGGGCGCCGGGTAATTCTTCTGCGCTGTGACCCCCGGTGCTGTAAAGTGTGCTGCTGCGTTGCAGCGTCACTTTATTGCGCCAGGGTCACAGCACAGCATATGGGGTCCCGGCGCCCGGCAGCGCTCGCCGGAGCAGCGGACACCGGCTCCTGGGGCTGGTAAGTATGATTTTTTTTTTTCTTTTTCTTTTTTAAGGTATAACATTTTTTTTATTAAAACATTGCTTCATGTTACAGAGTTGGATGCATCGACAATAAATAGATACATACAAATAGTGTCATAGCATGATGAGGTGAGAACATAAAATGTTCGTTAAGGAATCTTCTCAGATATATTACGCCATCTCACAGACATCATATAAAGGAAAATGCAAAAGAAAAGTATACATTAAAGACCTGCCAGTCTAACCGTAGCAGAGATATGAGGAGGCCGGGGTCTCGTGGCGCACTCAACCCCTAGTCCGTCAGTACTATGGGAGGATCCCCAATTGCCATTCGTGTTTCAAACCATTCAGTGTTTTTTAGTGATCTTTTTTCTTTTTTTAACACTGTGATCAGCTTGTGTGTCCATCGGACCCACATAGCTGATCACTCTGCCAGGTCCCCGCTCAGCTCTCTCTGCCAGTGGCAGAGAAAGCTGGGCAAAAGGCTGCATATCGCAGTGCTGCCCATACTTACCTACATTGTAAGTCTCCTCTCCGGGAGAAGCCCGGAGAGGAGACGCTGCAGATGTCTTCGGGGGGCGGGGGCGGACTGAGACATCTCTAAGCCCCGCCCCTCTCATCGGGAAATGCCGCGATTCGCGGGTCTGCGGGAAGGGGGCGGGGCTAAAATGACGTGATTTGCGTTATTTTAACCCCTTCTCCACCCGACGGACCCGCGAATGCGGGAGGTTATCTCTCCATCCTGCTCGCATCACTAGGGTGCGAGCAGGATGCGGGAGACCTGCCCACTCTTCCGGAGGTGCGGGGGGCTACCCCAAAAAACGGGAGCCTCCCGCAGCTTCCGGGAGAGTAGGTAAGTATGGTGCTGCCCTGTGATCTCGCCAGCCTGAGCTGGTGTTATTATCCCAGGGCACACTGCGGTATTATTTTACAATTTTATTTTAGTAAATTCGGGCCAGATCGCATTTCCCATTATAGGTATATGGAATGCGATCTGGGTTACTAAAAAAAATGACAAAGGGTTTGGAGCAGTTTTTCATGAAAACTGCTCCAAAAGCCCTTTAATACATTTAAGTGATACTAAAATAATGTGAAAAGGGTGTGAGAACAGAAAACACCCTTTTTCACATTATTTTAGTAAAAATAATGTTAATAAATGGGCCCTTCAGTCATTTGATGAGTTTGTGCGTATTATAACCTATAGTTTTATTGTAAGTGAATTATGCCCTGGAGGAAAGAAGCTATTTTCATTTTGTGCACCTACGTAAAATCTCATTTAATGTAATTTACAGCAGTGACTGTGTTGTCGTATTTGTACCGGATTTAAATCAAGATGTTTTGCGCGGCAGGTGACATATTTGGCTGAGAGTTCTCTGTTATACCATCTTTATATGTCATTTCTCCCCATGATAAGGATGACAACCAGTCATTATGATTTAGTCAACACGGACTAAATTATGACTGTTCGTGAGGAAGATCATTCAAACGCCGAGCCAGCTGCTGAAACCTACAGTGGATATGGGGTGAGGGCTGAAGAGTCCTCTCAGGGTTTATGAGGCCCAACTAAATTCTATTACTAAGTTATTTTCTCCCAGATCTCAGATCAATTCTCTCAGCTTCCAGAACTCTGCTGTCGGTTTCAATTTCATACAGTATGTCATTTAATTACATTATTGTAGAGATGTGCGCAGCGCCCTGTGTTTTGTTTTTGGTTCTTATTGGTCATTGTGTTTTGGTTTTGGCAAAACCACCCTCAAGTGTTTTGGTTTGGATTGCTTTTTTCTCTGACGTCCTAGTGGATGCTGGGAACTCCGTAAGGACCATGGGGAATAGCGGGCTCCGAAGGAGGTTGGGCACTCTAGAAAGATTTATTACTACCTGGTGTGCACTGGCTCCTCCCACCATGACCCTCCTCCAAGCCTCAGTTAGATTTTGTGCCCGGCCGAGGTTGGATGCACACTAGGGGCTCTCCTGAGCCTTTAGAAAGAAAGTATAGAAATTAGGTTTTTTATTTTCAGTGAGACCTGCTGGCAACAGGCTCACTGCAGCGAGGGACTAAGGGGAGAAGAAGCGAACCTGCCTGCTTGCAGCCAGCTTGGGCTTCTTAGGCTACTGGACACCATTAGCTCCAGAGGGATCGACCGCAGGCCCAGCCTTGGTGTTCGGTCCCGGAGCCGCGCCGCCGTCCCCCTTACAGAGCCAGAAGCAAGAAGAGGTCCGGAAAATCGGCGGCAGAAGACATCAGTCTTCACCAAGGTAGTGCACAGCACTGCAGCTGTGCGCCATTGCTCCTCACACACACTTCACACTCCGGTCACTGAGGGTGCAGGGCGCTGGGGGGGGGGGCGCCCTGAGAAGCAATAATAACACCTTGGCTGGCAAAAAAATACCACAATATATAGCCCCAGAGGCTATATATGTGGAAAATACCCCTGCCAGAATATAGGAAAAAGCGGGAGAATAGTCCGCGGAAAAGGGGCGGAGCTATCTCCCTCAGCACACTGGCGCCATTTTCCCTCACAGCTCCGCTGGAAGGAAGCTCCCTGGCTCTCCCCTGCAGTCTACACTACAGAAAAGGGTAAAAAAGAGAGGGGGGGGGCACTAAATTTAGGCGCAGTATACATTTATATAGAAAAAGCAGCTATAGGGGACATAACTCAGTTAGTCCCTGCATTATATAGCGCTCTGGTGTGTGCTGGCATACTCTCACTCTGTCCCCCCAAAGGGCTTTTGTGGGTCCTGTCCTCTGTTGGAGCATTCCCTGTGTGTGTGCGGTGTGTCGGTACGGCTGTGTCGACATGTTTGATGAGGATAATGATGTGGAGACGGAGCAGATGCCTTTAGAAGGGATGTCACCCCCTGCGGGGCAGACACCTGAGTGGTTGAGCTTATGGAAAGAAATGAGTGCACGTATAGACTCCTTACATAAGAAATTTGACGACATGCCAAATGTGGGACAGCCGACTTCTCAGCTCGTGCCTGTCCACGCGTCTCATAGGTCATCAGGGGCTCTGAAACGCCCGCTACCTCAGACCGCAGACCCAGATGTCGACACTGATACTGACACCAGTGTCGACGACGATGAGTCTAACCTGATGCCCACTAAGGCCATTCACTGCATGATTGAGGCAATGAAAGAGGTGTTACACATTTCTGATATAAATACAGGTACCACTAAAAAGGGTATTATGTTTGGGGAGAAAAAACTACCCGTAGTTTTTCCCCCATCAGATGAATTAAATGAAGTGTGTGAAGAAGCGTGGGCTTTCCCTGATAAAAAATTGGTAATTCCTAAGAAGGTACTAATGGCGTTCCCTTTCCCGCCAGAGGATAGGTCACGTTGGGAAACACCCCCTAAGGTGGATAAAGCGCTCACAAGTTTGTCTAAAAAGGTGGCACTACCGTCTCCGGATACGGCCGCCCTCAAGGAACCTGCTGATAGAAAGCAGGAGGCGATCCTGAAGTCTGTATACACACACTCAGGCATTATACTTAGGCCAGCTATTGCGTCAGCATGGATGTGCAGTGCTGCCGCTGCGTGGTCAGATAAACTGTCAGAAAATATTGACACATTAGACAGAGACACAGTCCTGCTAACCATAGACCATATCAAAGACTCAGTCTTATATATGAGAGACGCACAGAGGGAAATCTGCCGGCTGGCATCTAAAGTAAGTGCATTGTCCATTTCTGCTAGGAGAGGCTTATGGACTCACCAGTGGACAGGAGATGCAGATTCTAAAAGGCACATGGAAGTTTTGCCATATAAGGGTGAGGAATTATTTGGGGATGGTCTCTCGGACCTAGTTTCCACAGCAACGTCTGGGAAGTCAGCATTTTTACCCCATGTCCCCTCACAGCCTAAGAAGGCGCCGTTTTATCAGGTTCAGTCCTTTCGGACCCAGAAAAACAAGCGTGGAAAAGGCGGGTCTTTTCTGTCCAGAGGCAGAGGTAGGGGAAAAAGGCTGCAACAAACAGCAGGTTCCCAGGAGCAAAAGTCCTCCCCCGCTTCTTCTTCCAAGTCCGCCGCATGACGGTGGGGCTCCACAGGCGGAGCCAGGTACGGTGGGGGGCCGCCTCAAGAATTTCAGCGATCAGTGGGCTCGCTCACAGGTGGATCCCTGGATCCTTCAAATAGTATCTCAGGGGTACAAACTGGAATTCGAGGCGTCTCCACCCCACCGGTTCCTAAAATCTGCCTTGCCGATTGCTCCCTCAGACAGGGAGGCGGTGCTAGCGGCAATTCACAAGCTGTATTCCCAGCAGGTGATAATCAAGGTACCCCTACTTCAACAAGGCCGGGGTTACTATTCCACACTATTTGTGGTGCCGAAACCGGACGGTTCGGTGAGACCCATTTTAAATTTGAAATCCTTGAACACATACATAAAAAAATTCAAGTTCAAGATGGAATCGCTCAGGGCGGTTATTGCAAGCCTGGACGAGGGGGATTACATGGTATCCCTGGACATCAAGGATGCTTACTTGCATGTCCCCATTTACCATCCTCACCAGGAGTACCTCAGATTTGTGGTACAGGATTGCCATTACCAATTCCAGACGCTGCCGTTTGGACTGTCCACGGCACCGAGGGTATTTACCAAGGTTATGGCGCAAATGATGATACTCCTTCGAAAAAAGGGAGATTTTAATTATCCCGTACTTGGACGATCTCCTAATAAAGGCGAGGTCCAAGGAACAGTTGTTGGTGGGAGTAGCACTATCTCAGGAAGTGCTGCACCAGCACGGCTGGATTCTGAATATCCCAAAGTCACAGCTGGTTCCGACGACACGGCTACTGTTCCTGGGTATGATTCAGGATACAGTCCAGAAAAAAGTGTTTCTCCCGGAGGAGAAAGCCAGGGAGTTGTCATCTCTAGTCAGAGACCTCCTGAAACCAAAACAGGTATCAGTGCATCACTGCACGCGGGTCCTGGGAAAGATGGTAGCTTCTTACGAAGCAATTCCCTTCGGCAGGTTCCATGCCAGAATCTTTCAGTGGGACCTGTTGGACCAATGGTCCGGATCGCATCTTCAGATGCATCGCTTAATAACCCTGTCTCCAAGAACCAGGGTGTCTCTACTGTGGTGGCTGCAGAGTGCCCATCTTCTAGAGGGCCGCAGGTTCGGCATACAGGACTGGGTCCTGGTGACCACGGATGCCAGCCTTCGAGGCTGGGGGGCAGTCACACAGGGAAGAAACTTCCAAGGACTATGGTCGAGTCAGGAGACTTCCCTTCACATAAATATTCTGGAACTAAGGACCATTTACAATGCCCTAAGTCAAGCAAAATCCCTGCTCCTACACCAGCCGGTGCTGATCCAGTCAGACAACATCACGGCAGTCGCCCATGTAAATCGACAGGGAGGCACAAGAAGCAGGATGGCGATGGCAGAAGCCACAAGAATTCTCCGATGGGCGGAGAATCATGTTCTAGCACTGTCAGCTGTGTTCATTCCGGGAGTGGACAACTGGGAAGCAGACTTCCTCAGCAGACACGACCTCCAGCCGGGAGAGTGGGGACTTCATCCAGAAGTCTTCCAGATGCTGGTAAACCGTTGGGAAAAACCACAGGTGGACATGATGGCGTCCCGCCTCAACAAAAAGTTAAAAAGATATTGCGCCAGGTCAAGGGACCCTCAGGCGATAGCTGTGGACGCTCTAGTGACACCGTGGGTGTACCAGTCGGTTTATGTGTTCCCTCCTCTGCCTCTCATACCAAAGGTATTGAGAATAATAAGAAAGCGAGGAGTAAACACAATTCTCGTGGTTCCGGATTGGCCAAGACGAGCGTGGTACCCGGAACTTCAAGAGATGCTCTCAGAGGACCCGTGGCCTCTACCACTCAGACAGGACCTGCTACAGCAGGGGCCCTGTCTGTTCCAAGACTTACCGCGGCTGCGTTTGACGGCATGGCGGTTGAACGCCAGATCCTGAAGGAAAAGGGTATTCCGGAAGAAGTCATTCCTACGCTTATTAAAGCCAGGAAAGATGTTACGGCAAAGCATTATCACCGCATATGGCGGAAATATGTTGCATGGTGCGAGGCAAAAAAGGCCCCAACAGAGGAATTTCAGCTGGGTCGATTTCTGCATTTCCTGCAAGCAGGAGTGAATATGGGCCTAAAACTAGGCTCTATTAAAGTACAGATCTCGGCTCTGTCGATTTTCTTTCAAAAAGTACTAGCTTCAGTACCTGAAGTTCAGACATTTGTGAAAGGAGTGCTGCATATTCAGCCCCCGTTTGTGCCTCCTGTGGCACCTTGGGATCTCAACGTGGTGTTGAGTTTCTTAAAATCACATTGGTTTGAGCCACTAAAAACCGTGGATCTAAAATATCTCATGTGGAAAGTGGTCATGTTATTGGCCTTGGCTTCAGCCAGGCGAGTGTCAGAATTGGCGGCTTTATCATGTAAAAGCCCTTATCTGATTTTCCATATGGATAGGGCAGAATTGAGGACTCGTCCCCAGTTTCTCCCTAAGGTGGTGTCAGCGTTTCACCTGAACCAGCCTATTGTGGTGCCTGCGGCTACTAGGGATTTGGAGGACTCCAAATTGCTAGACGTTGTCAGGGCCCTGAAAATATATGTTTCCAGGACGGCTGGAGTCAGAAAATCTGACTCGCTGTTTATCCTGTATGCACCCAACAAGCTGGGTGCTCCTGCTTCTAAGCAGACTATTGCTCGCTGGATTTGTAGTACAATTCAGCTTGCACATTCTGTGGCAGGCCTGCCACAGCCAAAATCTGTAAATGCCCATTCCACAAGGAAGGTGGGCTCATCTTGGGCGGCTGCCCGAGGGGTCTCGGCTTTACAACTTTGCCGAGCAGCTACTTGGTCAGGGGCAAACACGTTTGCAAAATTCTACAAATTTGATACCCTGGCTGAGGAGGACCTAGAGTTCTCTCATTCGGTGCTGCAGAGTCATCCGCACTCTCCCGCCCGTTTGGGAGCTTTGGTATAATCCCCATGGTCCTTACGGAGTTCCCAGCATCCACTAGGACGTCAGAGAAAATAAGAATTTACTCACCGGTAATTCTATTTCTCGTAGTCCGTAGTGGATGCTGGGCGCCCATCCTAAGTGCGGATTGTCTGCAATACTTGTAAATAGTTATTGCTTACTAAAGGGTTATTGTTGAGCCATCTGTTGAGAGGCTCAGTTGTTTTCATACTGTCAAACTGGATATAGTATCACGAGTTGTACGGTGTGATTGGTGTGGCTGGTATGAGTCTTACCCGGGATTCAAAATCCTTCCTTATTATGTCAGCTCGTCCGGGCACAGTGTCCTAACTGAGGCTTGGAGGAGGGTCATGGTGGGAGGAGCCAGTGCACACCAGGAAGTCATAAATCTTTCTAGAGTGCCCAGCCTCCTTCGGAGCCCGCTATTCCCCATGATCCTTACGGAGTTCCCAGCATCCACTACGGACTACGAGAAATAGAATTACCGGTGAGTAAATTCTTATTTTTTGTTCAGTTAAAAAAAAATAAGATTTTAAACCTACCGGTAAATCTTTTTCTCGTAGTCCGTAGAGGATGCTGGGGACTCCATAAGGACCATGGGGATAGACGGGCTCCGCAGGAGACATGCGCACTTTAAGAAAGAACTTTAGGTATGGGTGTCCACTGGCTCCTCCCTCTATGCCCCTCCTCCAGACCTCAGTTAGAGAAACTGTGCCCAGAGGAGACGGACAGTACGAGGAAAGGATTTTTGTTAATCCAAGGGCAAGATTCATACCAGTCTACACCATTCACACCGTATAACTTGTGATATACTAACCAGTTAACAGTATGAAAACAACATAGCCTCAGTCCGAGACCGATGAAAACTATAACATAACCCTTATGTAAGCAAAACTATATACTATTTGGGTATTGGGGATACCTCCTTGACCAGTCGATTTGCAGCTTGTATCGGTTGGCGCCACGACTCTTCTCTATTTCAAACTATTACTGTCCAAAAACTATATACAAGTCTTGCAGAAGTAGTCCGCACTTGGGAAGGGCGCCCAGCATCCTCTACGGACTACGAGAAAAAGATTTACCGGTAGGTTTAAAATCTTATTTTCTCTTACGTCCTAGAGGATGCTGGGGACTCCGTAAGGACCATGGGGATTATACCAAAGCTCCCAAACGGGCGGGAGAGTGCGGATGACTCTGCAGCACTGATTGAGCAAACAGGAGGTCCTCCTCAGCCAGGGTATCAAACTTATAGAACTTTGCAAAGGTGTTTGAACCCGACCAAGTAGCAGCTCGGCACAGTTGTAATGCCGAGACCCCATGGGCAGCCGCCCAAGAAGAGCCCACCTTCCTAGTGGAATGGGCCTTAACCGATTTTGGTAACGGCAATCCAGCCGTAGAATAAGCCTGCTGAATCGTGTTACAGATCCAGCGAGCAATAGTCTGTTTTGAAGCAGGAGCACCAACCTTGTTGGCTGCATACAGGACAAACAGTGCTTCAGTTTTTCTGATCCTAGCCATTCTGGCCACGTAAATTTTCAAAGCCCTGACTACATCAAGGGACTCGGAATCCTCCAAGTCTTGCGTAGCCACAGGCACCACAATAGGTTGGTTCATATGAAAAGATGACACCACCTTAGGCAAGAATTGAGGACGGGTCCGCATTTCCGCTCTATCCATATGGAAAATCAGATAGGGGCTTTTATGAGACAAAGCCGCCAATTCCGACACTCGCCTAGCCGAAGCCAAGGCAACATGACCACCTTCCAAGTGAGATATTTTAACTCCACCGTTTTAAGTGGTTCAAACCAGTGCGACTTAAGGAAAGTCAACACCACGTTAAGGTCCCAAGGCGCCACCGGAGGTACAAAAGGAGGCTGAATATGCAGCACTCCTTTCACAAAAGTCTGTACTTCAGGGAGAGAAGCCGATTTTTTTTTAAAGAAAATGGATAGGGCCGAAATCTGAACCTTAATGGAGCCTAATTTTAGGCCCAAATTCACTCCATTTTGTAGGAAGTGAAGGAAACGGCCCAGATGGAATTCTTCCGTAGGAGCATTCCTGGCCTCACACCAAGAAACATACTTTCGCCATATACAGTGATAATGTTTAGCTGTCACGTCCTTCCTAGCCTTTATCAGAGTAGGAATGACCTCATCCGGAATGCCCTTTTCCGCTAGGATCCGGCGTTCAACCGCCATGCCGTCAAACGCAGCCGCGGTAAGTCTTGGAACAGACAGGGCCCCTGTTGCAACAGGTCCTGTCTTAGAGGAAGAGGCCATGGATCTTCTGAGAGCATTTCCTGCAGATCCGGATACCAGGCCCTTCGTGGCCAATCTGGAACAATGAGAATTGTCTTCACTCCTCTTTTATTATTCTCAACACCTTGGGGATGAGAGGAAGAGGAGGAAACACATAGACCAACTGTAACACCCACGGTGTCACTAGGGCGTCCACAGCTACCGCCTGAGGGTCTCTTGACCTGGCGCAATACCTCTGTAGCTTTTTGTTGAGGCGGGACGCCATCATGTCTATCTGGGGCAGTCCCCACTGACTTGCAATCTGTGCAAAGACTTCCTGATGAAGTCCCCACTCTCCTGGATGCAGGTCGTGTCTGCTGAGGAAGTCTGCTTCCCAGTTGTCCACTCCCGGAATGAAAACCGCCGATAGTGCGCTTACATGATTTTCCGCCCAGCAAAGAATCCTGGTGGCTTCCGCCATTGCCACTCTGCTCCTTGTGCCGCCTTGGCAGTTTACATGAGCCACTGCGGTGATGTTGTCTGACTGGATCAGAACTGTCAGGTCGCGAAGCAAGGTCTCCGCTTGACGAAGGGCGTTGTATATGGCCCTCAGCTCCAGGACGTTGATGTGAAGACAAGTCTCCTGACTTGACCAAAGACCTTGGAAGTTTCTTCCCTGTGTGACTGCTCCCCAACCTCGGAGGCTCGCATCCGTGGTTACCAGAATCCAGTCCTGAATGCCGAACCTGCGGCCCTCTAGAAGATGAGCACTCTGCAGCCACCACAGGAGAGATACCCTGGCTCTGGGGTACAGGGTGATCAACTGATGAATCTGTAGATGTGACCCGGACCACTTGTCCAGTAGGTCCCATTGGAAGGTCCTCGCATGGAACCTGCCGAAGGGAATGGCCTCGTATGATGCCACCATCTTTCCCAGGACTCGAGTGCAGTGATGCTGTTTTGGCTTCAATAGATTCCTGACCAGACTGAGTCATGAGTTCCTGAGCCTTTTCTATCGGAAGATAAACCCTTTTCTGGTCCGTGTCCAGAATCATGCCCAAGAAAGTCAGACGAGTCGTAGGAACCAATTGCGACTTCGGGATATTGAGAATCCAGCCGTGTTGCTGTAACACCTTCAGTGAAAGTGACACGCTGTTCAGCAACTGCTCTCTTGATCTCGCTTTTATGAGGAGATCGTCCAAGTACGGGATAATTGTTACACCCTGCTTGCGCAGGAGCACCATCATTTCCGCCATTACCTTGGTGAAAATCCTTGGGGCCGTAGAAAGCCCAAACGGCAACGTCTGAAATTGGTAATGACAATCCTGTACCGCAAATCTCAGGTACGCCTGATGAGGTGGATATATGGGAACATGAAGATATGCATCCTTTATGTCCAGAGACACCATAAAATCCCCCCCTTCCAGGCTGGCGATGACCGCTCTGAGCGATTCCATCTTGAACTTGAACCTTTTCAAGTATAGGTTCAGAGATTTTAAATTTAAAATGGGTCTGACCGAACCGTCCGGTTCCGGGACTACAAATAGGGTTGAGTAATATCCCCTTCCTTGTAGAGATGAGCGCCTGAAATTTTTCGGGTTTTGTGTTTTGGTTTTGGGTTCGGTTCCGCGGCCGTGTTTTGGGTTCGAACGCGTTTTGGCAAAACCTCACCGAATTATTTTTGTCGGATTCGGGTGTGTTTTGGATTCGGGTGTTTTTTTCCAAAAACACTAAAAAACAGCTTAAATCATAGAATTTGGGGGTCATTTTGATCCCAAAGTATTATTAACCTCAAAAACCATAATTTACACTCATTTTCAGTCTATTCTGAATACCTCACACCTCACAATATTATTTTTAGTCCTAAAATTTGCACCGAGGTCGCTGTGTGAGTAAGATAAGCGACCCTAGTGGCCGACACAAACACCGGGCCCATCTAGGAGTGGCACTGCAGTGTCACGCAGGATGTCCCTTCCAAAAAACCCTCCCCAAACAGCACATGACGCAAAGAAAAAAAGAGGCGCAATGAGGTAGCTGTGTGAGTAAGATTAGCGACCCTAGTGGCCGACACAAACACCGGGCCCATCTAGGAGTGGCACTGCAGTGTCACGTAGGATGTCCCTTCCAAAAAAACCTCCCCAAACAGCACATGACGCAAAGAAAAAAAGAGGCGCAATGAGGTAGCTGTGTGAGTAAGATTAGCGACCGTAGTGGCCGACACAAACACCGGGCCCATTTAGGAGTGGCACTGCAGTGTCACGTAGGATGTCCCTTCCAAAAAACCCTCCCCAAACAGCACATGACGCAAAGAAAAAGAGATAGTATACTCGTAACTAGTATGTATGTATAAAGAAAGAAAAAAAAACCACGGTTAGGTGGTATATACAATTATGGACGGGCTGCCGAGTGCCGACACAGAGGTAGCCACAGCCGTGAACTACCGCACTGTACTGTGTCTGCTGCTAATATATAGACTGGTTGATAAAGAGATAGTATACTCGTAACTAGTATGTATGTATAAAGAAAGAAAAAAAAACCACGGTTAGGTGGTATATACAATTATGGACGGGCTGCCGAGTGCCGACACAGAGGTAGCCACAGCCGTGAACTACCGCACTGTACTGTGTCTGCTGCTAATATATAGACTGGTTGATAAAGAGATAGTATACTCGTAACTAGTATGTATGTATAAAGAAAGAAAAAAAAAACACGGTTAGGTGGTATATACAATTATGGACGGGCTGCCGAGTGCCGACACAGAGGTAGCCACAGCCGTGAACTACCGCACTGTACTGTGTCTGCTGCTAATATATAGACTGGTTGATAAAGAGATAGTATACTCGTAACTAGTATGTATGTATAAAGAAAGAAAAAAAAACCACGGTTAGGTCACTGGTATATACAATTATGGACGGGCTGCGGAGTGCCGACACAGAGGTAGCCACAGCCGTGAACTACCGCACTGTACTGTGTCTGCTGCTAATATATAGACTGGTTGATAAAGAGATAGTATACTCGTAACTAGTATGTATGTATAAAGAAAGAAAAAAATCCACGGTTAGGTGGTATATACAATTATGGACGGGCTGCCGAGTGCCGACACAGAGGTAGCCACAGCCGTGAACTACCGCACTGTACTGTGTCTGCTGCTAATATATAGACTGGTTGATAAAGAGATAGTATACTCGTAACTAGTATGTATGTATAAAGAAAGAAAAAAAAACCACGGTTAGGTCACTGGTATATACAATTATGGACGGGCTGCCGAGTGCCGACACAGAGGTAGCCACAGCCGTGAACTACCGCACTGTACTGTGTCTGCTGCTAATATATAGACTGGTTGATAAAGAGATAGTATACTCGTAACTAGAGATGAGCGGGTTCGGTTTCTTTGAATCCGAACCCGCACGAACTTCACTTTTTTTTTCACGGGTCCGAGCGACTCGGATCTTCCCGCCTTGCTCGGTTAACCCGAGCGCGCCCGAACGTCATCATGACGCTGTCGGATTCTCGCGAGACTCGGATTCTATATAAGGAGCCGCGCGTCGCCGCCATTTTCACACGTGCATTGAGATTGATAGGGAGAGGACGTGGCTGGCGTCCTCTCCATTAGAATAGATTAGAAGAGAGAGAGAGAGAGAGAGATTGTGCAGACAGAGTTTACCACAGTGACCAGTGCAGTTGTTGTTAAGTTAACTTTTATTTAATATATCCGTTCTCTGCTATATCCGTTCTCTGCCTGAAAAAAACGATACACAGCAGTCACACAGTGTGACTCAGTCTGTGTGCACTCAGCTCAGCCCAGTGTGCTGCACATCAATGTATAAAAGCTTATAATAATTGTGGGGGAGACTGGGGAGCACTGCAGGTTGTTATAGCAGGAGCCAGGAGTACATAATATTATATTAATTTAAAATTAAACAGTGCACACTTTTGCTGCAGGAGTGCCACTGCCAGTGTGACTAGTGGTGACCAGTGCCTGACCACCAGTATAGTAGTATATTGTTGTATACTATCTCTTTATCAACCAGTCTATATTAGCAGCAGACACAGTACAGTGCGGTAGTTCACGGCTGTGGCTACCTCTGTGTCGGCAGTCGGCAGGCAGTCCGTCCATCCATAATTGTATTATAATATATACCACCTAACCGTGGTTTTTTTTTCATTCTTTATACCGTCATAGTGTCATACTAGTTGTTACGAGTATACTACTATCTCTTTATCAACCAGTGTACAGTGCGGTAGTTCACGGCTGTGGCTACCTCTGTGTCGGCAGTCGGCAGGCAGTCCGTCCATCCATAATTGTATTATAATATATACCACCTAACCGTGGTTTTTTTTTCATTCTTTATACCGTCATAGTGTCATACTAGTTGTTACGAGTATACTACTATCTCTTTATCAACCAGTGTACAGTGCGGTAGTTCACGGCTGTGGCTACCTCTGTGTCGGCAGTCGGCAGGCAGTCCGTCCATCCATAATTGTATTATAATATATACCACCTAACCGTGGTTTTTTTTTCATTCTTTATACCGTCATAGTCAGTCATACTAGTTGTTACGAGTATACTACTATCTCTTTATCAACCAGTGTACAGTGCGGTAGTTCACGGCTGTGGCTACCTCTGTGTCGGCACTCGGCAGGCAGTCCGTCCATCCATAATTGTATTATAATATATACCACCTAACCGTGGTTTTTTTTTCATTCTTTATACCGTCATAGTGTCATACTAGTTGTTACGAGTATACTACTATCTCTTTATCAACCAGTGTACAGTGCGGTAGTTCACGGCTGTGGCTACCTCTGTGTCGGCAGTCGGCAGGCAGTCCGTCCATCCATAATTGTATTATAATATATACCACCTAACCGTGGTTTTTTTTTCATTCTTTATACCGTCATAGTGTCATACTAGTTGTTACGAGTATACTACTATCTCTTTATCAACCAGTGTACAGTGCGGTAGTTCACGGCTGTGGCTACCTCTGTGTCGGAACTCGGCAGGCAGTCCGTCCATCCATAATTGTATTACAATATATACCACCTAACCGTGGTTTTTTTTTCATTCTTTATACCGTCATAGTCAGTCATACTAGTTGTTACGAGTATACTACTATCTCTTTATCAACCAGTGTACAGTGCGGTAGTTCACGGCTGTGGCTACCTCTGTGTCGGAACTCGGCAGGCAGTCCGTCCATCCATAATTGTATTATTATAATATATACCACCTAACCGTGTTTTTTTTTTCATTCTTTATACCGTCATAGTGTCATACTAGTTGTTACGAGTATACTACTATCTCTTTATCAACCAGTGTACAGTGCGGTAGTTCACGGCTGTGGCTACCTCTGTGTCGGCAGTCGGCAGGCAGTCCGTCCATCCATAATTGTATTATAATATATACCACCTAACCGTGGTTTTTTTTTCATTCTTTATACCGTCATAGTCAGTCATACTAGTTGTTACGAGTATACTACTATCTCTTTATCAACCAGTGTACAGTGCGGTAGTTCACGGCTGTGGCTACCTCTGTGTCGGAACTCGGCAGGCAGTCCGTCCATCCATAATTGTATTACAATATATACCACCTAACCGTGGTTTTTTTTTCATTCTTTATACCGTCATAGTCAGTCATACTAGTTGTTACGAGTATACTACTATCTCTTTATCAACCAGTGTACAGTGCGGTAGTTCACGGCTGTGGCTACCTCTGTGTCGGCACTCGGCAGGCAGTCCGTCCATCCATAATTGTATTACAATATATACCACCTAACCGTGGTTTTTTTATACCACCTAACCGTGGCAGTCCGTCCATAATTGTATACTAGTATCCAATCCATCCATCTCCATTGTTTACCTGAGGTGCCTTTTAGTTCTGCCTATAAAATATGGAGAACAAAAAAGTTGAGGTTCCAAAATTAGGGAAAGATCAAGATCCACTTCCACCTCGTGCTGAAGCTGCTGCCACTAGTCATGGCCGAGACGATGAAATGCCAGCAACGTCGTCTGCCAAGGCCGATGCCCAATGTCATAGTACAGAGCATGTCAAATCCAAAACACCAAATATCAGAAAAAAAAGGACTCCAAAACCTAAAATAAAATTGTCGGAGGAGAAGCGTAAACTTGCCAATATGCCATTTACCACACGGAGTGGCAAGGAATGGCTGAGGCCCTGGCCTATGTTCATGGCTAGTGGTTCAGCTTCACATGAGGATGGAAGCACTCAGCCTCTCGCTAGAAAACTGAAAAGACTCAAGCTGGCAAAAGCACCGCAAAAAACTGTGCGTTCTTTGAAATCCCAAATCCACAAGGAGAGTCCAATTGTGTCGGTTGCGATGCCTGACCTTCCCAACACTGGACGTGAAGAGCATGCGCCTTCCACTATTTGCATGCCCCCTGCAAGTGCTGGAAGGAGCACCCGCAGTCCAGTTCCTGATAGTCAGATTGAAGATGTCAGTGTTGAAGTACACCAGGATGAGGAGGATATGGGTGTTGCTGGCGCTGGGGAGGAAATTGACCAGAAGGATTCTGATGGTGAGGTGGTTTGTTTAAGTCAGGCACCCGGGGAGACACCTGTTGTCCGTGGGAGGAATATGGCCGTTGACATGCCAGGTGAAAATACCAAAAAAATCAGCTCTTCGGTGTGGAGGTATTTCACCAGAAATGCGGACAACAGGTGTCAAGCCGTGTGTTCCCTTTGTCAAGCTGTAATAAGTAGGGGTAAGGACGTTAACCACCTCGGAACATCCTCCCTTATACGTCACCTGCAGCGCATTCATAATAAGTCAGTGACAAGTTCAAAAACTTTGGGTGACAGCGGAAGCAGTCCACTGACCAGTAAATCCCTTCCTCTTGTAACCAAGCTCACGCAGACCACCCCACCAACTCCCTCAGTGTCAATTTCCTCCTTCCCCAGGAATGCCAATAGTCCTGCAGGCCATGTCACTGGCAAGTCTGACGAGTCCTCTCCTGCCTGGGATTCCTCCGATGCATCCTTGCGTGTAACGCCTACTGCTGCTGGCGCTGCTGTTGTTGCCGCTGGGAGTCGATGGTCATCCCAGAGGGGAAGTCGTAAGCCCACTTGTACTACTTCCAGTAAGCAATTGACTGTTCAACAGTCCTTTGCGAGGAAGATGAAATATCACAGCAGTCATCCTACTGCAAAGCGGATAACTGAGTCCTTGACAACTATGTTGGTGTTAGACGTGCGTCCGGTATCCGCCGTTAGTTCACAGGGAACTAGACAATTTATTGAGGCAGTGTGCCCCCGTTACCAAATACCATCTAGGTTCCACTTCTCTAGGCAGGCGATACCGAGAATGTACACGGACGTCAGAAAAAGACTCACCAGTGTCCTAAAAAATGCAGTTGTACCCAATGTCCACTTAACCACGGACATGTGGACAAGTGGAGCAGGGCAGGGTCAGGACTATATGACTGTGACAGCCCACTGGGTAGATGTATGGACTCCCGCCGCAAGAACAGCAGCGGCGGCACCAGTAGCAGCATCTCGCAAACGCCAACTCTTTCCTAGGCAGGCTACGCTTTGTATCACCGCTTTCCAGAATACGCACACAGCTGAAAACCTCTTACGGCAACTGAGGAAGATCATCGCGGAATGGCTTACCCCAATTGGACTCTCCTGTGGATTTGTGGCATCGGACAACGCCAGCAATATTGTGTGTGCATTAAATATGGGCAAATTCCAGCACGTCCCATGTTTTGCACATACCTTGAATTTGGTGGTGCAGAATTTTTTAAAAAACGACAGGGGCGTGCAAGAGATGCTGTCGGTGGCCAGAAAAATTGCGGGACACTTTCGGCGTACAGGCACCACGTACAGAAGACTGGAGCACCACCAAAAACTACTGAACCTGCCCTGCCATCATCAGAAGCAAGAAGTGGTAACGAGGTGGAATTCAACCCTCTATATGCTTCAGAGGTTGGAGGAGCAGCAAAAGGCCATTCAAGCCTATACAATTGAGCACGATATAGGAGATGGAATGCACCTGTCTCAAGTGCAGTGGAGAATGATTTCAACGTTGTGCAAGGTTCTGATGCCCTTTGAACTTGCCACACGTGAAGTCAGTTCAGACACTGCCAGCCTGAGTCAGGTCATTCCCCTCATCAGGCTTTTGCAGAAGAAGCTGGAGGCATTGAAGAAGGAGCTAACACGGAGCGATTCCGCTAGGCATGTGGGACTTGTGGATGCAGCCCTTAATTCGCTTAACAAGGATTCACGGGTGGTCAATCTGTTGAAATCAGAGCACTACATTTTGGCCACCGTGCTCGATCCTAGATTTAAAGCCTACCTTGGATCTCTCTTTCCGGCAGACACAGGTCTGCTGGGGTTGAAAGACCTGCTGGTGACAAAATTGTCAAGTCAAGCGGAACGCGACCTGTCAACATCTCCTCCTTCACATTCTCCCGCAACTGGGGGTGCGAGGAAAAGGCTCAGAATTCCGAGCCCACCCGCTGGCGGTGATGCAGGGCAGTCTGGAGCGACTGCTGATGCTGACATCTGGTCCGGACTGAAGGACCTGACAACGATTACGGACATGTCGTCTACTGTCACTGCATATGATTCTCTCAACATTGATAGAATGGTGGAGGATTATATGAGTGACCGCATCCAAGTAGGCACGTCACACAGTCCGTACTTATACTGGCAGGAAAAAGAGGCAATTTGGAGGCCCTTGCACAAACTGGCTTTATTCTACCTAAGTTGCCCTCCCACAAGTGTGTACTCCGAAAGAGTGTTTAGTGCCGCCGCTCACCTTGTCAGCAATCGGCGTACGAGGTTACATCCAGAAAATGTGGAGAAGATGATGTTCATTAAAATGAATTATAATCAATTCCTCCGCGGAGACATTGACCAGCAGCAATTGCCTCCACAAAGTACACAGGGAGCTGAGATGGTGGATTCCAGTGGGGACGAATTGATAATCTGTGAGGAGGGGGATGTACACGGTGATATATCGGAGGGTGAAGATGAGGTGGACATCTTGCCTCTGTAGAGCCAGTTTGTGCAAGGAGAGATTAATTGCTTCTTTTTTGGGGGGGGTCCAAACCAACCCGTCATATCAGTCACAGTCGTGTGGCAGACCCTGTCACTGAAATGATGGGTTGGTTAAAGTGTGCATGTCCTGTTTTGTTTATACAACATAAGGGTGGGTGGGAGGGCCCAAGGATAATTCCATCTTGCACCTCTTTTTTCTTTTCTTTTTCTTTGCATCATGTGCTGATTGGGGAGGGTTTTTTGGAAGGGACATCCTGCGTGACACTGCAGTGCCACTCCTAGATGGGCCCGGTGTTTGTGTCGGCCACTAGGGTCGCTAATCTTACTCACACAGCTACCTCATTGCGCCTCTTTTTTTCTTTGCGTCATGTGCTGTTTGGGGAGGGTTTTTTGGAAGGGACATCCTGCGTGACACTGCAGTGCCACTCCTAGATGGGCCCGGTGTTTGTGTCGGCCACTAGGGTCGCTAATCTTACTCACACAGTCAGCTACCTCATTGCGCCTCTTTTTTTCTTTGCGTCATGTGCTGTTTGGGGAGGGTTTTTTGGAAGGGCCATCCTGCGTGACACTGCAGTGCCACTCCTAGATGGGCCCGGTGTTTGTGTCGGCCACTAGGGTCGCTAATCTTACTCACACAGCTACCTCATTGCGCCTCTTTTTTTCTTTGCGTCATGTGCTGTTTGGGGAGGGTTTTTTGGAAGGGCCATCCTGCGTGACACTGCAGTGCCACTCCTAGATGGGCCCGGTGTTTGTGTCGGCCACTAGGGTCGCTAATCTTACTCACACAGCTACCTCATTGCGCCTCTTTTTTTCTTTGCGTCATGTGCTGTTTGGGGAGGGTTTTTTGGAAGGGACATCCTGCGTGACACTGCAGTGCCACTCCTAGATGGGCCCGGTGTTTGTGTCGGCCACTAGGGTCGCTTATCTTACTCACACAGCGACCTCGGTGCAAATTTTAGGACTAAAAATAATATTGTGAGGTGTGAGGTATTCAGAATAGACTGAAAATGAGTGTAAATTATGGTTTTTGAGGTTAATAATACTTTGGGATCAAAATGACCCCCAAATTCTATGATTTAAGCTGTTTTTTAGTGTTTTTGGAAAAAAACACCCGAATCCAAAACACACCCGAATCCGACAAAAATAATTCGGTGAGGTTTTGCCAAAACGCGTTCGAACCCAAAACACGGCCGCGGAACCGAACCCAAAACCAAAACACAAAACCCGAAAAATTTCAGGCGCTCATCTCTACTCGTAACTAGTATGTATGTATAAAGAAAGAAAAAAAAACCACGGTTAGGTGGTATATACAATTATGGACGGGCTGCCGAGTGCCGACACAGAGGTAGCCACAGCCGTGAACTACCGCACTGTACTGTGTCTGCTGCTAATATATAGACTGGTTGATAAAGAGATAGTATACTCGTAACTAGTATGTATGTATAAAGAAAGAAAAAAAAACCACGGTTAGGTCACTGGTATATACAATTATGGACGGGCTGCCGAGTGCCGACACAGAGGTAGCCACAGCCGTGAACTACCGCACTGTACTGTGTCTGCTGCTAATATAGACTGGTTGATAAAGAGATAGTATACTACTAATATTATATACTGGTGGTCAGGTCACTGGTCACTAGTCACACTGGCAGTGGCACTCCTGCAGCAAAAGTGTGCACTGTTTAATTTTAATATAATATTATGTACTCCTGGCTCCTGCTATAACCTATAACTGGCACTGCAGTAGTGCTCCCCAGTCTCCCCCACAATTATAAGCTGTGTGAGCTGAGCAGTCAGACAGATATATAATATATATAGATGATGCAGCACACTGGCCTGAGCCTGAGCAGTGCACACAGATATGGTATGTATGTGACTGAGTCACTGTGTGCTGTGTATCGCTTTTTTCAGGCAGAGAACGGATTATAAATAAAAGTGGTGGTCACTGGTCACTATCAGCAAAACTCTGCACTGTACACTACTGAGTACTCCTAATGCTCCCCAAAATTAGTAAATCAAGTGTCTAAACGGAGAGGACGCCAGCCACGTCCTCTCCCTATCAATCTCAATGCACGTGTGAAAATGGCGGCGACGCGCGGCTCCTTATATAGAATCCGAGTCTCGCGATAGAATCCGAGCCTCGCGAGAATCCGACAGCGTCATGATGACGTTCGGGCGCGCTCGGGTTAACCGAGCAAGGCGGGAAGATCCGAGTCGCTCGGACTCGTGAAAAAAAACATGAAGTTCTGGCGGGTTCGGATTCAGAGAAACCGAACCCGCTCATCTCTACTTCCTTGTTGAAGCAGGGGAACCTTGACTACCACCTGTTGAAGATACAATTTTTGAATTGCATTTAACACTATCTCCCTTTCTGGGGGAGAAGCCGGTAGGGCCGATTTGAAAAACCGGCGAGGAGGCACCTCTTCGAATTCCAGCTTGTAACCCTGGGAATCAATTTCTATTGCCCAGGGATCCACCTGTGAGTGAACCCAGATGTGGCTGAAAACTCGAAGACGTGCCCCCACTGGGGCGGACTCCCTTAGCGGTGCCCCAGCGTCATGCGGTGGATTTTGTAGAGGCCGGAGAGGACTTCTGTTCCTGGGAACTAGCTGTGTTGTGCAGCTTTTTCCCTCTGCCCTTACCTCTGGCAAGAAAGGACGTACCTCGTACTCTCTTGTTTCTTTGTGACCGAAAGGACTGCATTTGATAATGTGGCGCTTTCTTAGGCTGTGAGGGAATATAAGGCAAAAAATTTGATTTACCAGCTGTAGCTGTGGAGACCAGGTCCGAGAGACCTTCCCCAAACAATTCCTCACCCCTGTAAGGTAAAACCTCCATATGCCTCTTTGAGACGGGCATCACCTGTCCATTGCCGGGTCCATAGGACACGTCTAGCAGAAATCGACATAGCGTTGACTCTAGAACCCAGTAGACCAATGTCTCTTTGAGCATCTCTCATATATAAGACAGCATCTTTTATATGTCCTAGGGTCAATAAAATGGTATCCTTATCCAGGGTCTCAATCTCCGCTGATACGGTATCTGTCCACGCTGCTACAGCGCTACAAACCCACGCCGACGCAATCGCCGGTCTGAGTAAGGTACCAGAATGTGTGTAAATGGACTTCAAAGTAACCTCCTACTTGCGATCCGCAGGATCCCTGAGGGTAGCCGTATCTTGGGATGGCAGCGCTACCTTTTTGGATAAGCGTGTCAACGCCTTGTCCACCCTAGGGGAGGATTCCCACCGTATCCTGTCCTTTGCCGGGAAAGGATACGCCATAAGAATCCTTTTGGGAATCTGCAGTTTCTTGTCTGGAGATTCCCACGCTTTTTCACACAACTCATTCAGCTCATGAGATGGGGAAAAGGTTACCTCAGCTTTCTTTCCCTTAAACATGTGTACCCTCGTGTCGGGGACAGAGGGGTCATCAGTGATATACAAAACATCTTTTATTGCAATAATCATATATCGAATACTTTTTGCCAATTTTGTCTGTAACTTAGCATCATCGTAGTCGACACTGGAGTCAGAATCCGTGTCGGTATCAGTGTCTACTATTTGGGATAGTGGGCGCTTTTGAGACCCCGAAGGTCCCTGCGACATAGGGACAGACATGGGTTTATTCCCTGGCTGTTCCCTAGCTTCAGCTTTGTCTAATCTCTTGTGCAATAAATTCACATTAGCACTTAAAACATTCCACATATCCATCCAGTCAGGTGTCGGCGTTGTCGACGGAGACACCACACTCATTTGCTCCACCTCCTCCCTAGGAGAGCCTTCTACCTCAGACATGTCGACACACTCGTACCGACACACCACACACTCAGGGAATCCTCTTATCTGAAGACAGTTCCCCCACAAGGCCCTTTGGAGAGACAGAGAGAGAGTATGCCAGCACACACCCAGCGCCAATGACCCAGGAAAAAACACACAATATGTTTACCCAGTAGCGCTGTAATCTATATTTTTGCGCCAAATTATGTGCCCCCCCCTTCTTTAAAACCCTCTTTCACCGTGGATAAGCAGAGGAGAGTCTGGGGAGCTTCCTCTCAGCGCTGTGCTGTGGAGAAAATGGCGCTGGTGAGTGCTGAGGAACAAGCCCCGCCCCCTCAACGGCAGGCTTCGGTACCGCACAAATATTGAAAAAACTGGCGGGGGCTCTTTATATATACAGTGCCTAGCTGTATATATGTCTTTTGCCAGTAAAAAGAGGTTAATATGCTGCCCAGGGCGCCCCCCCTGCGCCCTGCACCCTTACAGTGACTGCCGTTTGCGTGTGCTGTGTGGGAGCAATGGCGCACAGCTTTACTGCTGTGCGTTACCTCAGTGAAGATCTGAAGTCTTCTGCCGCCTCTGAAGTCTTCTTTCTTCTCATACTCACCCGGCTTCTATCTTCCGGCTCTGCGAGGAGGACGGCGGCGTGGCTCTGGGACGGACGGCGAGGGTGAGACCTGCCTACCGATCCCTCTGGAGCTAATGGTGTCCAGTAGCCTAAGAAACAGAGCCTAACATTAAAGTAGGTCTGTTTCTCTCCCCTCAGTCCCTCGATGCAGGGAGTCTGTTGCCAGCAGGCTCCCTGAAAATAAAAAACCTAACAAATATACTTTCTTTTCAGGAAACTCAGGAGAGCTTCCTGTAATGCACCCAGTCTCCTCTGGGCACAGTAGTAAACTGAGGTCTGGAGGAGGGGCATAGAGGGAGGAGCCAGTGCACACCCATACCTAAAGTTCTTTCTTAAAGTGCCCATGTCTCCTGCGGAGCCCGTCTATCCCCATGGTCCTTACGCAGTCCCCAGCATCCTCTAGGACGTAAGAGAAAAATCGATGATCTCAATGAATGCAATCTTTTTTCATCCCTCTGATCATACGAGGGGTGTGCAAGAAGTTTCCAGATACACCAAAAGTATTATATTTATACAAAGTGAACAGTTTTTTCAAAGTATTTGCCAGAGGAGTCTATGCCAAGTTGCATGCACCAAACCACTTTGTGAAGCAGCTGGACCAGTTCGAAGCAGGTATGTCTTCTACAAAATGGATGAAGGTCTCCACTGCAGCTTCTGGTGACTCAAAGTGAATCCCATGCATCTTGCTCTTGATTTGTGCACCTGAAAGGGGGCCAGGTCTGGACTGTACGGCGGATGACCAAGTTCCAGGATGTGTTCATGGGCCAGAAAATCCACCACTTTCCTGGACTTGTGGGCATGTGCATTGTGTTGAAGGAGAAGGGCACCATGAGCAAAAGTTCTTGGACAGCACTTGAAAATGGCTTCCAGCATTAGCAGCAGGCATTGGTTGGCGTACCAGTCCCCAGTGATAGTGCACTGCTGCACGAGTGGTATGATAGCTACATGACCAGTCTGGACTAAAAAACAGTCACCATCTACTTGGCCATGTTGTGCTCACTTCGGAACTTCTGTGGAGGCACATCTCCAACTGGGGTCTACCGGGCCGAATATTGTTTGGTCTCGGGGTAGAAACTGTAGATCCAGGATTCATCACCACTAATAATCTCCCAGACAGAGTTTGAGTGATCGCCATCAAACCTGGCCAGCATGTTGCGGCACCAAGTCACCGAGCCTCCTCCTGCTCTCCAGTGAGCTGGTGGGGCATCCAACCTGCAGAAACCTTGCTCAGGCCAAGCTTCTCGTGGAGAATCAAGTGAATAGATCCCAATGAGATGCCTTCTCATCTGATCCCCTTCTCTAACTGGGCCATGGTCACCCTGGTGTCCACCTCAACTGTGGCTGTACAGCAGCAACGTTGTCCTCTGTGATGGCGGACACAGGTCGCTGCTATGAAATTCTACAAACCACTCAAACAGTGGTTCGGGGCGATGCTTCCTCCCCAAAAGCAGCCCGCAGTCGGTCAACACTCTCTTGCTGTTTCAGACCACTTGTATAATTGTAGAAGACCATGGGGTATATTCACTAAAAGTCGATTTTGGTTCTATTTAAAATCGACCAGAATAGAACCAGTAAAAACTGACAACACTATTTGCTTTTCAAAATAGATAATTTAGTAACAGTAGATTTTGTGCTCCATTCTGTATTCGATGGTGCATTGGTTTCTATTTGAAGTTCTACTGTATTTGAAGTTCTAAATGTTCCCAAAAAATTGAGGAATGACAGGGCATAAGGAAATATGCAACTTACTGCCAGAGGGCCAGCTTGTAATATGGCAGGTCCAAACGCAGGTGCCCAGACTGCCTCTGCCAGATTGAATAAATTACATTTGAAGGGGATGAAGTCACGCTGCTCAGTGAGTACGGGTCATCGCACAACCTCTTACAAGCAATTTCCCCATATGGAGTACTGACAGATGAACTGAGCTCTGTCTCAAGCTGTGAGATGACCCACACTCATGGACAAGAGCTGAGCAGTAGGACTCCACCTGAAGCAGCTTCCCCACATGCACAACCTCCAACATTTTCGTATTTAAAAAATGGTACAGATAATGTAAGGGGCGTGGTCTCAGGTAAAGGGGCATGGCCACAGAGCTTACACTCTGCCTACCTAGTTGTAGCATAGTTTCATAGCCGGTGATCACTTGCTTGTGAATACACTTCCTCATTTTGGCAACCTTCTGGCCAAAGCCAGGGGCGGATCCAGAAGAAAATTAAAGGGGGGCACCATGATAGGGGAACGGTAAAATTTATATTTACATGCACCTAAGGCACATGTGCTCCCAGATAGGGGGTGTGGTATCACAGGGGGCGTGGCCTCACAGAATATGCCATCATGTAATGATTGGCTGCAGGAGCGCATCCTGGTGGGTGTGGTTCGTTTTATCGACAGTGTCTAGGTCGACAATGTTTAGGTCGACCACTATAGGTCGACAGTCACTAGGTCGACATGGATGGAAGGTCGACAGGGTTTCTAGGTCGACATGTGCTAGGTCGACAGGTCTAAAGGTCGACATGAGGATTTTTTAATTTTTTTTGGTGTCGTTTTCTTCGTAAAGTGACCAGGATCCCAAATTAGTGCACCGCGTCCCCTCGCATGGCTCGCTTCGCTCGCCATGCTTCGGGCATGGTGCCTTCGCTCCGCTACCGCTTCGCTCGGCACACTTTACCGTTCCAATCGTAGTCCACGTGGATCGTTAAGTATGAAAAAATCCAAATAAAAAATAATGTGAAAAACTCATGTCGACCTTCAGACCGGATCCCCATCCTGGTTTATTGCCAATGTTTCACCCTGATGAAAAGGCCGATTGGGCCTTGAAATGTTGGTCACCTGTTCCATTAGTTATCAGAGCCTGGAAGGCACCCCAGCACTATATAATTAATTATTAAGATTTTTAGTTGGTGGTGGCAGGTGCAGCATACCTTGTTTTGGGCACTGCACTGAGACTCAGACTGCAGGACAGGAACTGCCCATCCTTGATTAGCAGAAGCAGCCAGCTGGATCTCCAACAAGCAGCATAAGACATCTGCAGGACAGCCCTGTCACAATCACACGGGCCGCCTTCTCAAAGCTGAGGCTGAGTGTGACTGCACCTAGCATGGTGGTAAAGGAAGTGGAGGAGGAAGCGCTGGGAAACTCTGCGATGCAGTGAGGGCTAATGAAGCCTTCTGCGCCGTCATAAGTAACAGTCTTACTCAATGCTGGCATTTGAAGCCTGGGCTGGACTCTGGCCGGCTGGCAGTGGGGGAGGTAGGTTGCGGTGTGAGCAGGAGGAGGCTGGAGCTGCAGCTCCAGCCTCCCCATTGGTTATATCACACGGACTTGCTGTTAGAGCCGCGGCAAGTCCTAGTGCCTGCCGGCTCTTTTATCAAATCTGACTGACGGATATAGCAGTAGTGCTGCTGCTGTTCTGCTTTTGAAAAAAAAAAAGGGCAGTATACTACAGGAGGCTGGCCAGCTGCTGTGGTACTACTAGGTGCAGAATGCTCTGCATCATCTCTGGGTGATCACAGACTTTGCCAGGCACCCTCAGAGTTCCTCATCCACCATCTGACACATATACAGGAGAGTCACCGACCTAGCGAAACCGGACGAGTCCTTCAGGCGCGCCTCAAAGTCCACTGTCACCCTCATTTTCCCGTCCTGGAGCTGTGAAGGCTGCGGGAGGTGGAAGTGAGCCACGGTCACTGTGCACAGCCATGAGGAAGGGGGAAGCCAGGTAAAGAAGGCAAGGTGGTGCTGTACATGGCTAGCTTCCCTTACCTAAAGACCAACACAGTCACACACCAGCGCCGATCCCACCCCATCACTATGGCAACAGGCTAAAGGACAACTTCAGTGACCAATGGACATGTAGCGTGGCTCACACACACAGCACTGAGTGCACCCGATTCAAACCAGTACAGCCCACTGAGCGGCGGGCGGCGGCTGCGAGGTGTACTGGGCTGTGCCCTGAGGCCGTAGCGCCTCAGGTGGTAGCCCTGCTTGCCCACACCTAGAACCGCCACTGTTGCAGGCGGAGGTAACACAAAATGGACTAGGCCAGCCATTGATGGATCAAGATAAGGTGGTACCATGTTGTATTGGCAAATCTGTAGGTCTGATCCAAATATAGTTAAGCCACTCATTTAAAAGCGGAATTATCATTTAAAGTTCAAAAAAATCTAAACCACATTTAAAAAAAATAAAAAAATCTGATTATAAAAAATAGTCCTTGCTAAAGTTACCTCCATCTGTATCTCCAAAGTGTATGACTATGGTCCAATGTCCATATTTAACACTTACTAAACTGCAAACTGTAGTGCGGGGGAACTCTCCAGAAGCAGTCCAGCATCCTTGGTAATGCTGGGCACATACCCGTTGTGATGAAAAGAGGCCATGCCATTACTGCAGGTCACACCACTTCCATGTAACCACGCCCACTTTTAGGACGCGTCGGGGGGGGGGGGGGTATCTGGCTTACTGGGTGTCACTACTGATCGAAGCTGAACTCAAAGATCCTTTAATTGTTGCAAATCCAGGTTGAAATATTTGCTGAATGTGGCAGATACGTTTTCCTTTGCAATAGTCACCACACAATGAAACAAGAATCTGGACATCTTTTCTGGGGATGAAGTCATCAGGTCACCGTCGACAATTACAATGCTGACATTCTGAAGTCGACTCTGGTTAAAGTGCTGCTGTTGAATGCACACAGTGGAAGTAGCTGTTAAGTCTATTAGACCAGAATTCCTGAGTTTGCAGCCTGTCCGCTCACTTGGAACCCGTGCAGCTAAATATTAGTCACCGCCATCCTCTGTGACGCCATAACGTGCAGGTAACGGTCACTCTATGAGGATCAATATATTCGCCATTAGTGACTTACCAACGTCAAACTGAGACCCCTTTGTGACTTGTCTCTATGTCCCCAGCGCAGCGTTACTCATTTATGTGTTCTGAGGACTCACAGGCCGCAGACCTCTTATATCAATCTTCTTTTAAGTCAAGATTATGGCTGCACTGGATACTTCTAACCAGGATGACGACATCTTTGCAGCATTATCCCTAATGCTTCTGTTGTCATGTTATTCCAGGGAGTGAAATATGAAGACAATTAGTGGAGCGAGGTGTCGCGGATCTCGCACTAGTTTTACAGTCACGCTTCTTTTTAATATCTTCTTTCTTAATTAGTCCTAAACAAGCGTATTGCCTGCAGCTGCATTTTATCAGGAGCAGCGTTTAATCTCCAAAGTCAATTTGCTGGCCATGTTGGAGAAGGGCGGGCATTCTCTCCTGCGCAGATCTCTGACTCACGGTGACTCCATTGCTTCTCTGGGCGATGTTTGATGGTTTTATTTACGCACCTTACAACCGATTTGTTGTTACGTGGCGTCCCCGCAGGCTGACTCATAAGTCTTGTTTGCAGATGGAGTTTCGTACAGCTGGCAGAAAAAGAACTAGACTAAGTGAAATTAAATATGAGTCAAGACAAGCCAGAAGAAGACCCCAGGCCACCGTCTTGGCCATTAAGCTTGGACGCCCATGACGTCCGCTCTGTATGTGGAACTAATTACACAACGAGACTCGGAGGTGTTTTTAGGTCACTTTTTTTTTACAATTCTGTTTCTTAACCTGCTGTCTGTCGAGTATAAGGATGGAAAAAGGGCCTAAATCAAGGTTGATTGCAAAATAACATTTTCCTCTAATGGGCAAAACCATGGGGGTAATTCCAAGTTGATCGCAGCAGGAAATTTTTTAGCAGTTGGGCAAAACCATATGCACTGCAGGGGGGTCAGATATAACATGTGCAGAGAGAGTTAGATTTGGGTGGGTTATTTTGTTTCTGTGCAGGGTAAATACTGGCTGCTTTATTTTTACACTGCAATTTAGATTGCAGATTTAACTCACCACACCCAAATCTATCTCTCTCTGCACATGTTACATCTGCCTCCCCTGCAGTGCACATGGTTTTGCCCAACTGCTAAAAAATTTCCTGCTGCGATCAACTTGGAATTACCCCCCATGTGCACTGCAGGGGGGGCAGATATAACATTTGCAGAGAGAGTTAGATTTGGGTGGGTTATTTTGTTTCTGTGCAGGGCAAATACTGGCTGCTTTAGTATTACACTGCAATTTAGATTTCAGATTGAACACACCCCACCCAAATCTAACTCTCTCTGCACATGTTACAACCTAGAGATGAGCGCCTGAAATTTTTCGGGTTTTGTGTTTTGGTTTTGGGTTCGGTTCCGCGGCCGTGTTTTGGGTTCGAACGCGTTTTGGCAAAACCTCACCGAATTATTTTTGTCGGATTCGGGTGTGTTTTGGATTCGGGTGTTTTTTCCCAAAAACACTAAAAAACAGCTTAAATCATAGAATTTGGGGGTCATTTTGATCCCAAAGTATTATTAACCTCAAAAACCATAATTTACACTCATTTTCAGTCTATTCTGAATACCTCACACCTCACAATATTATTTTTAGTCCTAAAATTTGCACCGAGGTCGCTGTGTGAGTAAGATAAGCGACCCTAGTGGCCGACACAAACACCGGGCCCATCTAGGAGTGGCACTGCAGTGTCACGCAGGATGTCCCTTCCAAAAAACCCTCCCCAAACAGCACATGACGCAAAGAAAAAAAGAGGCGCAATGAGGTAGCTGTGTGAGTAAGATTAGCGACCCTAGTGGCCGACACAAACACCGGGCCCATCTAGGAGTGGCACTGCAGTGTCACGCAGGATGGCCCTTCCAAAAAACCCTCCCCAAACAGCACATGACGCAAAGAAAAAAAGAGGCGCAATGAGGTAGCTGACTGTGTGAGTAAGATTAGCGACCCTAGTGGCCGACACAAACACCGGGCACATCTAGGAGTGGCACTGCAGTGTCACGCAGGATGTCCCTTCCAAAAAACCCTCCCCAAACAGCACATGACGCAAAGAAAAAAAGAGGCGCAATGAGGTAGCTGTGTGAGTAAGATTAGCGACCCTAGTGGCCGACACAAACACCGGGCACATCTAGGAGTGGCACTGCAGTGTCACGCAGGATGTCCCTTCCAAAAAACCCTCCCCAAACAGCACATGACGCAAAGAAAAAAAGAGGCGCAATGAGGTAGCTGTGTGAGTAAGATTAGCAACCCTAGTGGCCGACACAAACACCGGGCCCATCTAGGAGTGGCACTGCAGTGTCACGCAGGATGTCCCTTCCAAAAAACCCTCCCCAATCAGCACATGATGCAAAGAAAAAGAAAAGAAAAAAGAGGTGCAAGATGGAATTATCCTTGGGCCCTCCCACCCACCCTTATGTTGTATAAACAAAACAGGACATGCACACTTTAACCAACCCATCATTTCAGTGACAGGGTCTGCCACACGACTGTGACTGATATGACGGGTTGGTTTGGACCCCCCCCCAAAAAAGAAGCAATTAATCTCTCCTTGCACAAACTGGCTCTACAGAGGCAAGATGTCCACCTCATCTTCACCCTCCGATATATCACCGTGTACATCCCCCTCCTCACAGATTATCAATTCGTCCCCACTGGAATCCACCATCTCAGCTCCCTGTGTACTTTGTGGAGGCAATTGCTGCTGGTCAATGTCTCCGCGGAGGAATTGATTATAATTCATTTTAATGAACATCATCTTCTCCACATTTTCTGGATGTAACCTCGTACGCCGATTGCTGACAAGGTGAGCGGCGGCACTAAACACTCTTTCGGAGTACACACTTGTGGGAGGGCAACTTAGGTAGAATAAAGCCAGTTTGTGCAAGGGCCTCCAAATTGCCTCTTTTTCCTGCCAGTATAAGTACGGACTGTGTGACGTGCCTACTTGGATGCGGTCACTCATATAATCCTCCACCATTCTATCAATGTTGAGAGAATCATATGCAGTGACAGTAGACGACATGTCCGTAATCGTTGTCAGGTCCTTCAGTCCGGACCAGATGTCAGCATCAGCAGTCGCTCCAGACTGCCCTGCATCACCGCCAGCGGGTGGGCTCGGAATTCTGAGCCTTTTCCTCGCACCCCCAGTTGCGGGAGAATGTGAAGGAGGAGATGTTGACAGGTCGCGTTCCGCTTGACTTGACAATTTTGTCACCAGCAGGTCTTTCAACCCCAGCAGACCTGTGTCTGCCGGAAAGAGAGATCCAAGGTAGGCTTTAAATCTAGGATCGAGCACGGTGGCCAAAATGTAGTGCTCTGATTTCAACAGATTGACCACCCGTGAATCCTTGTTAAGCGAATTAAGGGCTGCATCCACAAGTCCCACATGCCTAGCGGAATCGCTCCGTGTTAGCTCCTTCTTCAATGCCTCCAGCTTCTTCTGCAAAAGCCTGATGAGGGGAATGACCTGACTCAGGCTGGCAGTGTCTGAACTGACTTCACGTGTGGCAAGTTCAAAGGGCATCAGAACCTTGCACAACGTTGAAATCATTCTCCACTGCACTTGAGACAGGTGCATTCCATCTCCTATATCGTGCTCAATTGTATAGGCTTGAATGGCCTTTTGCTGCTCCTCCAACCTCTGAAGCATATAGAGGGTTGAATTCCACCTCGTTACCACTTCTTGCTTCAGATGATGGCAGGGCATGTTCAGTAGTTTTTGGTGGTGCTCCAGTCTTCTGTACGTGGTGCCTGTACGCCGAAAGTGTCCCGCAATTTTTCTGGCCACCGACAGCATCTCTTGCACGCCCCTGTCGTTTTTTAAAAAATTCTGCACCACCAAATTCAAGGTATGTGCAAAACATGGGACGTGCTGGAATTTGCCCATATTTAATGCACACACAATATTGCTGGCGTTGTCCGATGCCACAAATCCACAGGAGAGTCCAATTGGGGTAAGCCATTCCGCGATGATCTTCCTCAGTTGCCGTAAGAGGTTTTCAGCTGTGTGCGTATTCTGGAAAGCGGTGATACAAAGCGTAGCCTGCCTAGGAAAGAGTTGGCGTTTGCGAGATGCTGCTACTGGTGCCGCCGCTGCTGTTCTTGCGGCGGGAGTCCATACATCTACCCAGTGGGCTGTCACAGTCATATAGTCCTGACCCTGCCCTGCTCCACTTGTCCACATGTCCGTGGTTAAGTGGACATTGGGTACAACTGCATTTTTTAGGACACTGGTGAGTCTTTTTCTGACGTCCGTGTACATTCTCGGTATCGCCTGCCTAGAGAAGTGGAACCTAGATGGTATTTGGTAACGGGGGCACACTGCCTCAATAAATTGTCTAGTTCCCTGTGAACTAACGGCGGATACCGGACGCACGTCTAACACCAACATAGTTGTCAAGGACTCAGTTATCCGCTTTGCAGTAGGATGACTGCTGTGATATTTCATCTTCCTCGCAAAGGACTGTTGAACAGTCAATTGCTTACTGGAAGTAGTACAAGTGGGCTTACGACTTCCCCTCTGGGATGACCATCGACTCCCAGCGGCAACAACAGCAGCGCCAGCAGCAGTAGGCGTTACACGCAAGGATGCATCGGAGGAATCCCAGGCAGGAGAGGACTCGTCAGACTTGCCAGTGACATGGCCTGCAGGACTATTGGCATTCCTGGGGAAGGAGGAAATTGACACTGAGGGAGTTGGTGGGGTGGTTTGCGTGAGCTTGGTTACAAGAGGAAGGGATTTACTGGTCAGTGGACTGCTTCCGCTGTCACCCAAAGTTTTTGAACTTGTCACTGACTTATTATGAATGCGCTGCAGGTGACGTATAAGGGAGGATGTTCCGAGGTGGTTAACGTCCTTACCCCTACTTATTACAGCTTGACAAAGGGAACACACGGCTTGACACCTGTTGTCCGCATTTCTGGTGAAATACCTCCACACCGAAGAGCTGATTTTTTTGGTATTTTCACCTGGCATGTCAACGGCCATATTCCTCCCACGGACAACAGGTGTCTCCCCGGGTGCCTGACTTAAACAAACCACCTCACCATCAGAATCCTCCTG
Organism: Pseudophryne corroboree; assembly: GCF_028390025.1. Lineage (NCBI taxonomy): Eukaryota > Metazoa > Chordata > Amphibia > Anura > Myobatrachidae > Pseudophryne > Pseudophryne corroboree. The sequence continues at coordinate 40,549 of NW_026967781.1, read as the reverse complement.
GTCAATTTCCTCCCCAGCGCCAGCAACACCCATATCCTCCTCATCCTGGTGTACTTCAACACTGACATCTTCAATCTGACTATCAGGAACTGGACTGCGGGTGCTCCTTCCAGCACTTGCAGGGGGCGTGCAAATGGTGGAAGGCGCATGCTCTTCACGTCCAGTGTTGGGAAGGTCAGGCATCGCAACCGACACAATTGGACTCTCCTTGTGGATTTGGGATTTCAAAGAACGCACAGTTCTTTGCGGTGCTTTTGCCAGCTTGAGTCTTTTCAGTTTTCTAGCGAGAGGCTGAGTGCTTCCATCCTCATGTGAAGCTGAACCACTAGCCATGAACATAGGCCAGGGCCTCAGCCGTTCCTTGCCACTCCGTGTGGTAAATGGCATATTGGCAAGTTTACGCTTCTCCTCCGACAATTTTATTTTAGGTTTTGGAGTCCTTTTTTTTCTGATATTTGGTGTTTTGGATTTGACATGCTCTGTACTATGACATTGGGCATCGGCCTTGGCAGACGACGTTGCTGGCATTTCATCGTCTCGGCCATGACTAGTGGCAGCAGCTTCAGCACGAGGTGGAAGTGGATCTTGATCTTTCCCTAATTTTGGAACCTCAACTTTTTTGTTCTCCATATTTTATAGGCAGAACTAAAAGGCACCTCAGGTAAACAATGGAGATGGATGGATTGGATACTAGTATACAATTATGGACGGACTGCCACGGTTAGGTGGTATAAAAAAACCACGGTTAGGTGGTATATAATACAATTATGGATGGACGGACTGCCTGCCGAGTGCCGACACAGAGGTAGCCACAGCCGTGAACTACCGCACTGTACACTGGTTGATAAAGAGATAGTAGTATACTCGTAACAACTAGTATGACGACGGTATAAAGAATGAAAAAAAAACCACGGTTAGGTGGTATATATTATAATACAATTATGGTTGGACGGACTGCCTGCCGAGTGCCGACACAGAGGTAGCCACAGCCGTGAACTACCGCACTGTACACTGGTTGATAAAGAGATAGTAGTATCCTCGTAACAACTAGTATGACGACGGTATAAAGAATGAAAAAAAAACCACGGTTAGGTGGTATATATTATAATACAATTATGGTTGGACGGACTGCCTGCCGAGTGCCGACACAGAGGTAGCCACAGCCGTGAACTACCGCACTGTACACTGGTTGATAAAGAGATAGTAGTATACTCGTAACAACTAGTATGACGACGGTATAAAGAATGAAAAAAAAACCACGGTTAGGTGGTATATATTATAATACAATTATGGATGGACGGACTGCCTGCCGAGTGCCGACACAGAGGTAGCCACAGCCGTGAACTACCGCACTGTACACTGGTTGATAAAGAGATAGTAGTATACTCGTAACAACTAGTATGACGACGGTATAAAGAATGAAAAAAAAACCACGGTTAGGTGGTATATATTATAATACAATTATGGTTGGACGGACTGCCTGCCGAGTGCCGACACAGAGGTAGCCACAGCCGTGAACTACCGCACTGTACACTGGTTGATAAAGAGATAGTAGTATACTCGTAACAACTAGTATGACGACGGTATAAAGAATGAAAAAAAAACCACGGTTAGGTGGTATATAATACAATTATGGTTGGACGGACTGCCTGCCGAGTGCCGACACAGAGGTAGCCACAGCCGTGAACTACCGCACTGTACACTGGTTGATAAAGAGATAGTAGTATACTCGTAACAACTAGTATGACGACGGTATAAAGAATGAAAAAAAAACCACGGTTAGGTGGTATATATTATAATACAATTATGGTTGGACGGACTGCCTGCCGAGTGCCGACACAGAGGTAGCCACAGCCGTGAACTACCGCACTGTACACTGGTTGATAAAGAGATAGTAGTATACTCGTAACAACTAGTATGACGACGGTATAAAGAATGAAAAAAAAACCACGGTTAGGTGGTATATATTATAATACAATTATGGATGGACGGACTGCCTGCCGAGTGCCGACACAGAGGTAGCCACAGCCGTGAACTACCGCACTGTACACTGGTTGATAAAGAGATAGTAGTATACTCGTAACAACTAGTATGACGACGGTATAAAGAATGAAAAAAAAACCACGGTTAGGTGGTATATAATACAATTATGGTTGGACGGACTGCCTGCCGAGTGCCGACACAGAGGTAGCCACAGCCGTGAACTACCGCACTGTACACTGGTTGATAAAGAGATAGTAGTATACTCGTAACAACTAGTATGACGACGGTATAAAGAATGAAAAAAAAGCCACGGTTAGGTGGTATATATTATAATACAATTATGGATGGACGGACTGCCTGCCGAGTGCCGACACAGAGGTAGCCACAGCCGTGAACTACCGCACTGTACTGTGTCTGCTGCTAATATAGACTGGTTGATAAAGAGATAGTATACAATACTACTAATATACTGGTGGTCAGGCACTGGTCACCACTAGTCACACTGGCAGTGGCACTCCTGCAGCAAAAGTGTGCACTGTTTAATTTTAATATAATATTATTTATCATGTACTCCTGGCTCCTGCTATAACAACCTGCAGTGCTCCCCAGTCTCCCCCACAATTATAAGCTTTATATACAATACATTGATGTGCAGCACACTGGGCTGAGCAGTGCACACAGACTGAGTCACTGTGTGACTGTGTATCGTTTTTTTCAGGCAGAGAACGGATATATTAAATAAAACAAACAACTGCACTGTCTCTGGTGGTCACTGGTCACTGTGGTCGTCAGTCACTAAACTCTGTCTGCACTCTCTTCTAATCTACACTACAGTATCACAGCAATCTCTCTCTCTCTCTCTCTTCTAAATCTAATCTAAATGGAGAGGACGCCAGCCACGTCCTCTCCCTATCAATCTCAATGCACGTGTGAAAATGGCGGCGACGCGCGGCTCCTTATATAGAATCCGAGTCTCGCGAGAATCCGACAGCGTCATGATGACGTTCGGGGCGCGCTCGGGTTAACCGAGCAAGGCGGGAAGATCCGAGTCGCTCGGACCCGTGAAAAAAAAAGTGAAGTTCGTGCGGGTTCGGATTCAAAGAAACCGAACCCGCTCATCTCTATTACAACCCCCCCCCCCCCCCCCCCCCTGCAGTGCACATGGTTTTGCACATTAGATGGAAAAGTCATTTTGCAATCAACCTTGAATTTGGCCCAAAAATACAGAAGGGCCTCGGTGCCAGTATCCCTATTCAACGCAGATAGCAGAGAGTACAGCAGGCCTCCATATCGGCCCAAGTGTCCTAGAATGTAAAAGGCTGGTATGGAAGGCAGGGCCCCTGGGCTCACAGCCCAACTGGTCATAAAGTAGTAATGTGTCTCTGATTCCGCTTTCACATCGCTATACCTGGCGACCCGGTTGAGACCCCTTTCAGACTGGTGGCACCAATCCGGCAAATTACTGGGTTGGTGACGTCTGCGGTGACATGTGCGTAGGTGGCGCCTGGAGATCAGATCATCTCCAAAATCCGCCTGTCCCTCTAACGCCGCCTCAGTCTGCGTATACTGTGAACGTGTCCCAGGGTGCATCGACCCGGCAACTCGTTCACATTGCTCCTGCTTTATTCCCGGTACGAAATACCGGGTCAGGTGACACGGGAATTCATGTCTTACCCCTTTCACGCCCCACATCGACCCGCGTCAACACGGCAATATACTGGGTAATTTGTGCGGTGTGAATGGGGTATGAGTGGTGTGGAGCAGAGATCAGTGGTTGTGACTAGAGATGAGCGGGTTCGGTTCCTCGGAATCCGAACCCCCCCGAACTTCAGCCTTTTTACACGGGTCCGAGGCAGACTCGGATCTTCCCGCCTTGCTCGGCTAACCCGAGCGCGCCCCGAACGTCATCATCCCGCTGTCGGATTCTCGCGAGGCTCGTATTCTATCGCGAGACTCGGATTCTATATAAGGAGCCGCGCGTCGCCGCCATTTTCACACGTGCATTGAGATTGATAGGGAGAGGACGTGGCTGGCGTCCTCTCCGTTTAGATAGAGAGTGAGACACTTGATTTACTAGTAATTTAATTTTAGTAATTTTGGGGAGCATTAGGAGTACTCAGAGAGTGCAGAGTTTTGCTGATAGTTATACTAGTGACCACCAGTTTTATTTATTATTTAAAATCCGTTCTCTGCCTGAAAAAAAACGATACACAGTCACATACCATATCTGTGCTCAGCCTCAGTGTGCTGCATGATAATATCATCTATGTATATCTGACTGTGCTGAGTGCTCACTGCTCACACAGCTTAATTGTGGGGGAGACTGGGGAGCAGTTATAGCAGGAGTACATAACAGTGCACACTTTTGCTGCCAGTGTGACTGACCAGTGACCACCAGTATATTGTCTGCCTGAAAAAGTTAAACACTCGTGTGGTGTTTTTTTTTTTTATTCTATAAACGCATTCTGCTGACAGACAGTGTCCAGCAGGTCCGTCATTCATTATATTATAATATATACCTGCAGTAGTGATATATATATATATTTTTTATATCTTTATCATCCAGTCTATACTAGCAGACGCAGTACGGTAGTCCACGGCTGTAGCTACCTCTGTGTCGGCAGTGCTCGTCCATAATTGTATACCTACCTGTGGTGGGTTTTTTTTTTCTATCTTCTTCATACTAGTAGTTTAGGAGTCTGCTGCTGACAGTGTCCAGCAGGTCCGTCATTATATAATATATACCTGTCCTGCAGTAGTGATATATATATATTTTTTATATCATTATCATCCAGTCTATACTAGCAGACGCAGTACGGTAGTCCACGGCTGTAGCTACCTCTGTGTCGGCAGTGCTCGTCCATAATTGTATACCTACCTGTGATGGGTTTTTTTTTTCTATCTTCTTCATACTAGTAGTTTAGGAGTCTGCTGCTGACAGTGTCCAGCAAGTCCGTCATTATATAATATATACCTGTCCTGCAGTAGTGATATATATATATTTTTTATATCATTATCATCCAGTCTATACTAGCAGACGCAGTACGGTAGACCACGGCTGTAGCTACCTCTGTGTCGGCAGTGCTCGTCCATAATTGTATACCTACCTGTGGTGGGTTTTTTTTTTCTATCTTCTTCATACTAGTAGTTTAGGAGTCTGCTGCTGACAGTGTCCAGCAGGTCCGTCATTATATAATATATACCTGTCCTGCAGTAGTGATAAATATATATTTTTTATATCATTATCATCCAGTCTATACTAGCAGACGCAGTACGGTAGTCCACGGCTGTAGCTACCTCTGTGTCGGCAGTGCTCGTCCATAATTGTATACCTACCTGTGGTGGGTTTTTTTTTCTATCTTCTTCATACTAGTAGTTTAGGAGTCTGCTGCTGACAGTGTCCAGCAGGTCCGTCATTATATAATATATGCCTGTCCTGCAGTAGTGATATATATATATTTTTTATATCATTATCATCCAGTCTATACTAGCAGACGCAGTACGGTAGTCCACGGCTGTAGCTACCTCTGTGTCGGCAGTGCTCGTCCATAATTGTATACCTACCTGTGGTGGGTTTTTTTTTTCTATCTTCTTCATACTAGTAGTTTAGGAGTCTGCTGCTGACAGTGTCCAGCAGGTCCGTCATTATATAATATATACCTGTCCTGCAGTAGTGATATATATATATTTTTTATATCATTATCATCCAGTCTATACTAGCAGACGCAGTACGGTAGTCCACGGCTGTAGCTACCTCTGTGTCGGCAGTGCTCATCCATAATTGTATACCTACCTGTGGTGGGTTTTTTTTTTTCTATCTTCTTCATACTAGTAGTTTAGGAGTCTGCTGCTGACAGTGTCCAGCAGGTCCGTCATTATATAATATATACCTGTCCTGCAGTAGTGATATATATATATATATATATTTTTTATATCATTATCATCCAGTCTATACTAGCAGACGCAGTACGGTAGTCCACGGCTGTAGCTACCTCTGTGTCGGCAGTGCTCGTCCATAATTGTATACCTACCTGTGGTGGGTTTTTTTTTTCTATCTTCTTCATACTAGTAGTTTAGGAGTCTGCTGCTGACAGTGTCCAGCAGGTCCGTCATTATATAATATATACCTGTCCTGCAGTAGTGATAAATATATATTTTTTATATCATTATCATCCAGTCTATACTAGCAGACGCAGTACGGTAGTCCACGGCTGTAGCTACCTCTGTGTCGGCAGTGCTCGTCCATAATTGTATACCTACCTGTGGTGGGTTTTTTTTTCTATCTTCTTCATACTAGTAGTTTAGGAGTCTGCTGCTGACAGTGTCCAGCAGGTCCGTCATTATATAATATATGCCTGTCCTGCAGTAGTGATATATATATATTTTTTATATCATTATCATCCAGTCTATACTAGCAGACGCAGTACGGTAGTCCACGGCTGTAGCTACCTCTGTGTCGGCAGTGCTCGTCCATAATTGTATACCTACCTGTGGTGGGTTTTTTTTTTCTATCTTCTTCATACTAGTAGTTTAGGAGTCTGCTGCTGACAGTGTCCAGCAGGTCCGTCATTATATAATATATACCTGTCCTGCAGTAGTGATATATATATATTTTTTATATCATTATCATCCAGTCTATACTAGCAGACGCAGTACGGTAGTCCACGGCTGTAGCTACCTCTGTGTCGGCAGTGCTCATCCATAATTGTATACCTACCTGTGGTGGGTTTTTTTTTTTCTATCTTCTTCATACTAGTAGTTTAGGAGTCTGCTGCTGACAGTGTCCAGCAGGTCCGTCATTATATAATATATACCTGTCCTGCAGTAGTGATATATATATATATATTTTTTATATCATTATCATCCAGTCTATACTAGCAGACGCAGTACGGTAGTCCACGGCTGTAGCTACCTCTGTGTCGGCAGTGCTCGTCCATAATTGTATACCTACCTGTGGTGGGTTTTTTTTTTCTATCTTCTTCATACTAGTAGTTTAGGAGTCTGCTGCTGACAGTGTCCAGCAGGTCCGTCATTATATAATATATACCTGTCCTGCAGTAGTGATATATATATATTTTTTATATCATTATCATCCAGTCTATACTAGCAGACGCAGTATGGTAGACCACGGCTGTAGCTACCTCTGTGTCGGCAGTGCTCGTCCATAATTGTATACCTACCTGTGGTGGGTTTTTTTTTTTCTATCTTCTTCATACTAGTAGTTTAGGAGTCTGCTGCTGACAGTGTCCAGCAGGTCCGTCATTATATAATATATACCTGTCCTGCAGTAGTGATATATATATATATTTTATATCATTATCATCCAGTCTATACTAGCAGACGCAGTACGGTATTCCACGGCTGTAGCTACCTCTGTGTCGGCAGTGCTCGTCCATAATTGTATACCTACCTGTGGTGGGGTTTTTTTTTCCTATCTTCTTCATACTAGTAGTTTAGGAGTCTGCTGCTGACAGTGTCCAGCAGGTCCGTCATTATATAATATATACCTGTCCTGCAGTAGTGATATATATATATTTTTTATATCATTATCATCCAGTCTATACTAGCAGACGCAGTACGGTAGTCCACGGCTGTAGCTACCTCTGTGTCGGCAGTGCTCGTCCATAATTGTATACCTACCTGTGGTGGTTTTTTTTTTCTATCTTCTTCATACTAATAGTTTAGGAGTCTGCTGCTGACAGTGTCCAGCAGGTCCGTCATTATATAATATATACCTGTCCTGCAGTAGTGATATATATATATATTTTTTATATCATTATCATCCAGTCTATACTAGCAGACGCAGTACGGTAGTCCACGGCTGTAGCTACCTCTGTGTCGGCAGTGCTCGTCCATAATTGTATACCTACCTGTGGTGGGTTTTTTTTTCTATCTTCTTCATACTAGTAGTTTAGGAGTCTGCTGCTGACAGTGTCCAGCAGGTCCGTCATTATATAATATATACCTGTCCTGCAGTAGTGATATATATATATTTTTTATATCATTATCATCCAGTCTATAATAGCAGACGCAGTACGGTAGTCCACGGCTGTAGCTACCTCTGTGTCGGCAGTGCTCATCCATAATTGTATACCTACCTGTGGTGGTTTTTTTTTTTTTCTATCTTCTTCATACTAGTAGTTTAGGAGTCTGCTGCTGACAGTGTCCAGCAGGTCCGTCATTATATAATATATACCTGTCCTGCAGTAGTGATATATATATATTTTTTATATCATTATCATCCAGTCTATACTAGCAGACGCAGTACGGTAGTCCACGGCTGTAGCTACCTCTGTGTCGGCAGTGCTCGTCCATAATTGTATACCTACCTGTGGTGGGTTTTTTTTTCTATCTTCTTCATACTAGTAGTTTAGGAGTCTGCTGCTGACAGTGTCCAGCAGGTCCGTCATTATATAATATATGCCTGTCCTGCAGTAGTGATATATATATATTTTTTATATCATTATCATCCAGTCTATACTAGCAGACGCAGTACGGTAGTCCACGGCTGTAGCTACCTCTGTGTCGGCAGTGCTCGTCCATAATTGTATACCTACCTGTGGTGGGTTTTTTTTTTCTATCTTCTTCATACTAGTAGTTTAGGAGTCTGCTGCTGACAGTGTCCAGCAGGTCCGTCATTATATAATATATACCTGTCCTGCAGTAGTGATATATATATATTTTTTATATCATTATCATCCAGTCTATACTAGCAGACGCAGTACGGTAGTCCACGGCTGTAGCTACCTCTGTGTCGGCAGTGCTCATCCATAATTGTATACCTACCTGTGGTGGTTTTTTTTTTTTCTATCTTCTTCATACTAGTAGTTTAGGAGTCTGCTGCTGACAGTGTCCAGCAGGTCCGTCATTATATAATATATACCTGTCCTGCAGTAGTGATATATATATATATATTTTTTATATCATTATCATCCAGTCTATACTAGCAGACGCAGTACGGTAGTCCACGGCTGTAGCTACCTCTGTGTCGGCAGTGCTCGTCCATAATTGTATACCTACCTGTGGTGGGTTTTTTTTTTCTATCTTCTTCATACTAGTAGTTTAGGAGTCTGCTGCTGACAGTGTCCAGCAGGTCCGTCATTATATAATATATACCTGTCCTGCAGTAGTGATATATATATATTTTTTATATCATTATCATCCAGTCTATACTAGCAGACGCAGTACGGTAGACCACGGCTGTAGCTACCTCTGTGTCGGCAGTGCTCGTCCATAATTGTATACCTACCTGTGGTGGGTTTTTTTTTTCTATCTTCTTCATACTAGTAGTTTAGGAGTCTGCTGCTGACAGTGTCCAGCAGGTCCGTCATTATATAATATATACCTGTCCTGCAGTAGTGATATATATATATATATTTTATATCATTATCATCCAGTCTATACTAGCAGACGCAGTACGGTATTCCACGGCTGTAGCTACCTCTGTGTCGGCAGTGCTCGTCCATAATTGTATACCTACCTGTGGTGGGGTTTTTTTTTCCTATCTTCTTCATACTAGTAGTTTAGGAGTCTGCTGCTGACAGTGTCCAGCAGGTCCGTCATTATATAATATATACCTGTCCTGCAGTAGTGATATATATATATTTTTTATATCATTATCATCCAGTCTATACTAGCAGACGCAGTACGGTAGTCCACGGCTGTAGCTACCTCTGTGTCGGCAGTGCTCGTCCATAATTGTATACCTACCTGTGGTGGTTTTTTTTTTCTATCTTCTTCATACTAATAGTTTAGGAGTCTGCTGCTGACAGTGTCCAGCAGGTCCGTCATTATATAATATATACCTGTCCTGCAGTAGTGATATATATATATATTTTTTATATCATTATCATCCAGTCTTACTAGCAGACGCAGTACGGTAGTCCACGGCTGTAGCTACCTCTGTGTCGGCAGTGCTCGTCCATAATTGTATACCTACCTGTGGTGGGTTTTTTTTTCTATCTTCTTCATACTAGTAGTTTAGGAGTCTGCTGCTGACAGTGTCCAGCAGGTCCGTCATTATATAATATATACCTGTCCTGCAGTAGTGATATATATATATTTTTTATATCATTATCATCCAGTCTATAATAGCAGACGCAGTACGGTAGTCCACGGCTGTAGCTACCTCTGTGTCGGCAGTGCTCATCCATAATTGTATACCTACCTGTGGTGGTTTTTTTTTTTTTCTATCTTCTTCATACTAGTAGTTTAGGAGTCTGCTGCTGACAGTGTCCAGCAGGTCCGTCATTATATAATATATACCTGTCCTGCAGTAGTGATATATATATATTTTTTATATCATTATCATCCAGTCTATACTAGCAGACGCAGTACGGTAGTCCACGGCTGTAGCTACCTCTGTGTCGGCAGTGCTCGTCCATAATTGTATACCTACCTGTGGTGGGTTTTTTTTTTCTATCTTCTTCATACTAGTAGTTTAGGAGTCTGCTGCTGACAGTGTCCAGCAGGTCCGTCATTATATAATATATACCTGTCCTGCAGTAGTGATATATATATATATATTTTATATCATTATCATCCAGTCTATACTAGCAGACGCAGTACGGTAGTCCACGGCTGTAGCTACCTCTGTGTCGGCAGTGCTCGTCCATAATTGTATACCTACCTGTGGTGGGTTTTTTTTTTCTATCATCTTCATACTAGTAGTTTAGGAGTCTGCTGCTGACAGTGTCCAGCAGGTCCGTCATTATATAATATATACCTGTCCTGCAGTAGTGATATATATATATTTTTTATATCATTATCATCCAGTCTATACTAGCAGACGCAGTACGGTAGACCACGGCTGTAGCTACCTCTGTGTCGGCAGTGCTCGTCCATAATTGTATACCTACCTGTGGTGGGTTTTTTTTTTCTATCTTCTTCATACTAGTAGTTTAGGAGTCTGCTGCTGACAGTGTCCAGCAGGTCCGTCATTATATAATATATACCTGTCCTGCAGTAGTGATATATATATATATTTTTATATCATTATCATCCAGTCTATACTAGCAGACGCAGTACGGTAGTCCACGGCTGTAGCTACCTCTGTGTCGGCAGTGCTCGTCCATAATTGTATACCTACCTGTGGTGGGTTTTTTTTTTCTATCTTCTTCATACTAGTAGTTTAGGAGTCTGCTGCTGACAGTGTCCAGCAGGTCCGTCATTATATAATATATACCTGTCCTGCAGTAGTGATATATATATATTTTTTATATCATTATCATCCAGTCTATACTAGCAGATGCAGTACGGTAGTCCACGGCTGTAGCTACCTCTGTGTCGGCAGTGCTCGTCCATAATTGTATACCTACCTGTGGTGGGGGTTTTTTTTTCTATCTTCTTCATACTAGTAGTTTAGGAGTCTGCTGCTGACAGTGTCCAGCAGGTCCGTCATTATATAATATATACCTGTCCTGCAGTAGTGATATATATATATTTTTTATATCATTATCATCCAGTCTATACTAGCAGACGCAGTACGGTAGTCCACGGCTGTAGCTACCTCTGTGTCGGCAGTGCTCGTCCATAATTGTATACCTACCTGTGGTGGGTTTTTTTTTTCTATCTTCTTCATACTAGTAGTTTAGGAGTCTGCTGCTGACAGTGTCCAGCAGGTCCGTCATTATATAATATATACCTGTCCTGCAGTAGTGATATATATATATTTTTTATATCATTATCATCCAGTCTATACTAGCAGACGCAGTACGGTAGTCCACGGCTGTAGCTACCTCTGTGTCGGCAGTGCTCGTCCATAATTGTATACCTACCTGTGGTGGTTTTTTTTTTCTATCTTCTTCATACTAGTAGTTTAGGAGTCTGCTGCTGACAGTGTCCAGCAAGTCCGTCATTATATAATATATACCTGTCCTGCAGTAGTGATATATATATATTTTTTATATCATTATCATCCAGTCTATACTAGCAGACGCAGTACGGTAGTCCACGGCTGTAGCTACCTCTGTGTCGGCAGTGCTCGTCCATAATTGTATACCTACCTGTGGTGGGGTTTTTTTTTCTATCTTCTTCATACTAGTAGTTTAGGAGTCTGCTGCTGACAGTGTCCAGCAGGTCCGTCATTATATAATATATACCTGTCCTGCAGTAGTGATAAATATATATTTTTTATATCATTATCATCCAGTCTATACTAGCAGACGCAGTACGGTAGTCCACGGCTGTAGCTACCTCTGTGTCGGCAGTGCTCGTCCATAATTGTATACCTACCTGTGGTGGGTTTTTTTTTCTATCTTCTTCATACTAGTAGTTTAGGAGTCTGCTGCTGACAGTGTCCAGCAGGTCCGTCATTATATAATATATGCCTGTCCTGCAGTAGTGATATATATATATTTTTTATATCATTATCATCCAGTCTATACTAGCAGACGCAGTACGGTAGTCCACGGCTGTAGCTACCTCTGTGTCGGCAGTGCTCGTCCATAATTGTATACCTACCTGTGGTGGGTTTTTTTTTCTATCTTCTTCATACTAGTAGTTTAGGAGTCTGCTGCTGACAGTGTCCAGCAGGTCCGTCATTATATAATATATACCTGTCCTGCAGTAGTGATATATATATATTTTTTATATCATTATCATCCAGTCTATACTAGCAGACGCAGTACGGTAGTCCACGGCTGTAGCTACCTCTGTGTCGGCAGTGCTCATCCATAATTGTATACCTACCTGTGGTGGGTTTTTTTTTTTCTATCTTCTTCATACTAGTAGTTTAGGAGTCTGCTGCTGACAGTGTCCAGCAGGTCCGTCATTATATAATATATACCTGTCCTGCAGTAGTGATATATATATATATTTTTTATATCATTATCATCCAGTCTATACTAGCAGACGCAGTACGGTAGTCCACGGCTGTAGCTACCTCTGTGTCGGCAGTGCTCGTCCATAATTGTATACCTACCTGTGGTGGGTTTTTTTTTTCTATCTTCTTCATACTAGTAGTTTAGGAGTCTGCTGCTGACAGTGTCCAGCAGGTCCGTCATTATATAATATATACCTGTCCTGCAGTAGTGATATATATATATATATTTTATATCATTATCATCCAGTCTATACTAGCAGACGCAGTACGGTAGACCACGGCTGTAGCTACCTCTGTGTCGGCAGTGCTCGTCCATAATTGTATACCTACCTGTGGTGGGTTTTTTTTTTCTATCTTCTTCATACTAGTAGTTTAGGAGTCTGCTGCTGACAGTGTCCAGCAGGTCCGTCATTATATAATATATACCTGTCCTGCAGTAGTGATATATATATATATATTTTATATCATTATCATCCAGTCTATACTAGCAGACGCAGTACGGTATTCCACGGCTGTAGCTACCTCTGTGTCGGCAGTGCTCGTCCATAATTGTATACCTACCTGTGGTGGGGTTTTTTTTCCTATCTTCTTCATACTAGTAGTTTAGGAGTCTGCTGCTGACAGTGTCCAGCAGGTCCGTCATTATATAATATATACCTGTCCTGCAGTAGTGATATATATATATTTTTTATATCATTATCATCCAGTCTATACTAGCAGACGCAGTACGGTAGTCCACGGCTGTAGCTACCTCTGTGTCGGCAGTGCTCGTCCATAATTGTATACCTACCTGTGGTGGTTTTTTTTTTCTATCTTCTTCATACTAATAGTTTAGGAGTCTGCTGCTGACAGTGTCCAGCAGGTCCGTCATTATATAATATATACCTGTCCTGCAGTAGTGATATATATATATATTTTTTATATCATTATCATCCAGTCTATACTAGCAGACGCAGTATGGTAGTCCACGGCTGTAGCTACCTCTGTGTCAGCAGTGCTCGTCCATAATTGTATACCTACCTGTGGTGGGTTTTTTTTTTCTATCTTCTTCATACTAGTAGTTTAGGAGTCTGCTGCTGACAGTGTCCAGCAGGTCCGTCATTATATAATATATACCTGTCCTGCAGTAGTGATATATATATATTTTTTATATCATTATCATCCAGTCTATAATAGCAGACGCAGTACGGTAGTCCACGGCTGTAGCTACCTCTGTGTCGGCAGTGCTCATCCATAATTGTATACCTACCTGTGGTGGTTTTTTTTTTTTTCTATCTTCTTCATACTAGTAGTTTAGGAGTCTGCTGCTGACAGTGTCCAGCAGGTCCGTCATTATATAATATATACCTGTCCTGCAGTAGTGATATATATATATTTTTTATATCATTATCATCCAGTCTATACTAGCAGACGCAGTACGGTAGTCCACGGCTGTAGCTACCTCTGTGTCGGCAGTGCTCGTCCATAATTGTATACCTACCTGTGGTGGGTTTTTTTTTTCTATCTTCTTCATACTAGTAGTTTAGGAGTCTGCTGCTGACAGTGTCCAGCAGGTCCGTCATTATATAATATATACCTGTCCTGCAGTAGTGATATATATATATATATTTTATATCATTATCATCCAGTCTATACTAGCAGACGCAGTACGGTAGTCCACGGCTGTAGCTACCTCTGTGTCGGCAGTGCTCGTCCATAATTGTATACCTACCTGTGGTGGGTTTTTTTTTTCTATCATCTTCATACTAGTAGTTTAGGAGTCTGCTGCTGACAGTGTCCAGCAGGTCCGTCATTATATAATATATACCTGTCCTGCAGTAGTGATATATATATATTTTTTATATCATTATCATCCAGTCTATACTAGCAGACGCAGTACGGTAGACCACGGCTGTAGCTACCTCTGTGTCGGCAGTGCTCGTCCATAATTGTATACCTACCTGTGGTGGGTTTTTTTTTTCTATCTTCTTCATACTAGTAGTTTAGGAGTCTGCTGCTGACAGTGTCCAGCAGGTCCGTCATTATATAATATATACCTGTCCTGCAGTAGTGATATATATATATATTTTTATATCATTATCATCCAGTCTATACTAGCAGACGCAGTACGGTAGTCCACGGCTGTAGCTACCTCTGTGTCGGCAGTGCTCGTCCATAATTGTATACCTACCTGTGGTGGGTTTTTTTTTTCTATCTTCTTCATACTAGTAGTTTAGGAGTCTGCTGCTGACAGTGTCCAGCAGGTCCGTCATTATATAATATATACCTGTCCTGCAGTAGTGATATATATATATTTTTTATATCATTATCATCCAGTCTATACTAGCAGATGCAGTACGGTAGTCCACGGCTGTAGCTACCTCTGTGTCGGCAGTGCTCGTCCATAATTGTATACCTACCTGTGGTGGGGTTTTTTTTTTCTATCTTCTTCATACTAGTAGTTTAGGAGTCTGCTGCTGACAGTGTCCAGCAGGTCCGTCATTATATAATATATACCTGTCCTGCAGTAGTGATATATATATATTTTTTATATCATTATCATCCAGTCTATACTAGCAGACGCAGTACGGTAGTCCACGGCTGTAGCTACCTCTGTGTCGGCAGTGCTCGTCCATAATTGTATACCTACCTGTGGTGGGTTTTTTTTTTCTATCTTCTTCATACTAGTAGTTTAGGAGTCTGCTGCTGACAGTGTCCAGCAGGTCCGTCATTATATAATATATACCTGTCCTGCAGTAGTGATATATATATATTTTTTATATCATTATCATCCAGTCTATACTAGCAGACGCAGTACGGTAGTCCACGGCTGTAGCTACCTCTGTGTCGGCAGTGCTCGTCCATAATTGTATACCTACCTGTGGTGGTTTTTTTTTTCTATCTTCTTCATACTAGTAGTTTAGGAGTCTGCTGCTGACAGTGTCCAGCAGGTCCGTCATTATATAATATATACCTGTCCTGCAGTAGTGATATATATATATATTTTTTATATCATTATCATCCAGTCTATACTAGCAGACGCAGTATGGTAGTCCACGGCTGTAGCTACCTCTGTGTCGGCAGTGCTCGTCCATAATTGTATACCTACCTGTGGTGGGGTTTTTTTTTCTATCTTCTTCATACTAGTAGTTTAGGAGTCTGCTGCTGACAGTGTCCAGCAGGTCCGTCATTATATAATATATACCTGTCTTGCAGTAGTGATATATATATATTTTTTATATCATTATCATCCAGTCTATACTAGCAGACGCAGTACGGTAGTCCACGGCTGTAGCTACCTCTGTGTCGGCAGTCACTCGTCATCCATAAGTATACTAGTATCCATCCATCTCCATTGTTTACCTGAGGTGCCTTTTAGTTGTGCCTATTAAAATATGGAGAACAAAAATGTTGAGGTTCCAAAAATAGGGAAAGATCAAGATCGACTTCCACCTCGTGCTGAAGCTGCTGCCACTAGTCATGGCCGAGACGATGAAATGCCATCAACATCGTCTGCCAAGGCCGATGCTCAATGTCATAGTACAGAGCATGTAAAATCCAAAACACCAAATATCAGTAAAAAAAGGACTCAAAAATCTAAAATAAAATCGTCGGAGGAGAAGCGTAAACTTGCCAATATGCCATTTACCACACGGAGTGGCAAGGAACGGCTGAGGCCCTGGCCTATGTTCATGGCTAGTGGTTCAGCTTCACATGAGGATGGAAGCACTCAGCCTCTCGCTAGAAAAATGAAAAGACTTAAGCTGGCAAAAGCACAGCAAAGAACTGTGCGTTCTTCGAAATCACAAATCCACAAGGAGAGTCCAATTGTGTCGGTTGCGATGCCTGACCTTCCCAACACTGGACGTGAAGAGCATGCGCCTTCCACCATTTGCACGCCCCCTGCAAGTGCTGGAAGGAGCACCCGCAGTCCAGTTCCTGATAGTCAGATTAAAGATGTCAGTGTTGAAGTACACCAGGATGAGGAGGATATGGGTGTTGCTGGCGCTGGGGAGGAAATTGACCAGGAGGATTCTGATGGTGAGGTGGTTTGTTTAAGTCAGGCACCCGGGGAGACACCTGTTGTCCGTGGGAGGAATATGGCCATTGACATGCCTGGTGAAAATACCAAAAAAATCAGCTCTTCGGTGTGGAAGTATTTCAACAGAAAAGCGGACAACATTTGTCAAGCCGTGTGTTGCCTTTGTCAAGCTGTAATAAGTAGGGGTAAGGACGTTAACCACCTCGGAACATCCTCCCTTATACGTCACCTGCAGCGCATTCATCATAAGTCAGTGACAAGTTCAAAAACTTTGGGCGACAGCGGAAGCAGTCCACTGACCAGTAAATCCCTTCCTCTTGTAACCAAGCTCACGCAAACCACCCCACCAACTCCCTCAGTGTCAATTTCCTCCTTCCCCAGGAATGCCAATAGTCCTGCAGGCCATGTCACTGGCAATTATGACGAGTCCTCTCCTGCCTGGGATTCCTCCGATGCATCCTTGCGTGTAACGCCTACTGCTGCTGGCACTGCTGTTGTTGCTGCTGGGAGTCGATGGTCATCCCAGAGGGGAAGTCGTAAGACCACTTTTACTACTTCCACCAAGCAATTGACTGTCCAACAGTCCTTTGCGAGGAAGATGAAATATCACAGCAGTCATCCTGCTGCAAAGCGGATAACTGAGGCCTTGGCATCCTGGGCAGTGAGAAACGTGGTTCCGGTATCCATCATTACTGCAGAGCCAACTATAGACTTGTTTGAGGTACTGTGTCCCCGGTACCAAATACCATCTAGGTTCCATTTCTCTAGGCAGGCGATACCGAAAATGTACACAGACCTCAGAAAAAGACTCACCAGTGTCCTAAAAAATGCAGTTGTACCCAATGTCCACTTAACCACGGACATGTGGACAAGTGGAGCAGGGCAGACTGAGGACTATATGACTGTGACAGCCCACTGGGTAGATGTATGGACTCCCGCCGCAAGAACAGCAGCGGCGGCACTAGTAGCAGCATCTCGCAAACGCCAACTCTTTCCTAGGCAGGCTACGCTTTGTATCACCGCTTTCCAGAATACGCACACAGCTAAAAACTTCTTACGGCAACTGAGGAAGATCATCGCAGAATGGCTTACCCCAATTGGACTCTCCTGTGGATTTGTGGCATCGGACAACGCCAGCAATATTGTGTGTGCATTAAATATGGGCAAATTCCAGCACGTCCCATGTTTTGCACATACCTTGAATTTGGTGGTGCAGAATTATTTAAAAAACGAGAGGGGCGTGCAAGAGATGCTGTCGGTGGCCAGAAGAATTGCGGGACACTTTCGGCGTACAGGCACCACGTACAGAAGACTGGAGCAACACCAAAAACGCCTGAACCTGCCCTGCCATCATCTGAAGTAAGAAGTGGTAACGAGGTGGAATTCAACCCTCTATATGCTTCAGAGGTTGGAGGAGCAGCAAAAGGCCATTCAAGCCTATACAACTGAGCACGATATAGGAGGTGGAATGCACCTGTCTCAAGCGCAGTGGAGAATGATTTCAACGTTGTGCAAGGTTCTGCAACCTTTTGAACTTGCCACACGTGAAGTCAGTTCAGACACTGCCAGCCTGAGTCAGGTCATTCCCCTCATCAGGCTTTTGCAGAAGAAGCTGGAGACATTGAAGGAGGAGCTAACACAGAGCGATTCCGCTAGGCATGTGGGACTTGTGGATGGAGCCCTTAATTCGCTTAACAAGGATTCACGGGTGGTCAATCTGTTGAAATCAGAGCACTACATTTTGGCCACCGTGCTCGATCCTAGATTTAAAACCTACCTTGGATCTCTCTTTCCGGCAGACACAAGTCTGCAGGGGTTCAAAGAACTGCTGGTGAGAAAATTGTCAAGTCAAGCGGAACGCGACCTGTCAACATCTCCTCCTTCACATTCTCCCGCAACTGGGGGTGCGAGGAAAAGGCTCAGAATTCCGAGCCCACCCGCTGGCAGTGATGCAGGGCAGTCTGGAGCGACTGCTGATGCTGACATCTGGTCCGGACTGAAGGACCTGCCAACGATTACGGACATGTCGTCTACTGTCACTGCATATGATTCTCTCCCCATTGAAAGAATGGTGGAGGATTATATGAGTGACCGCATCCAAGTAGGCACGTCAGACAGTCCGTACGTATACTGGCAGGAAAAAGAGGCAATTTGGAGGCCCTTGCACAAACTGGCTTTATTCTACCTAAGTTGCCCTCCCACAAGTGTGTACTCCGAAAGAGTGTTTAGTGCCGCCGCTCACCTTGTCAGCAATCGGCGTACGAGGTTACTTCCAGAAAATGTGGAGAAGATGATGTTCATTAAAATGAATTATAATCAATTCCTCCGTGGAGACATTGACCAGCAGCAATTGCCTCCACAAAGTACACAGGGAGCTGAGATGGTGGATTCCAGTGGGGACGAATTGATAATCTGTGAGGAGGGGGATGTACATGGTGATATATCGGAGGATGATGATGAGGTGGACATCTTGCCTCTGTAGAGCCAGTTTGTGCAAGGAGAGATTAATTGCTTCTTTTTTGGTGGGGGTCCAAACCAACCCGTCATTTCAGTCACAGTCGTGTGGCAGACCCTGTCACTGAAATGATGGGTTGGTTAAAGTGTGCATGTCCTGTTTATACAACATAAGGGTGGGTGGGAGGGCCCAAGGACAATTCCATCTTGCACCTCTTTTTTCTTTCATTTTTCTTTGCGTCATGTGCTGTTTGGGGAGTGTTTTTTGGAAGGGCCAGCCTGCGTGACACTGCAGTGCCACTCAAAGATGGGCCAGGTGTTTGTGTCGGCCACTAGGGTCGCTTAGCTTACTCACACAGCTACCTCATTGCGCCTCTTTTTTTCTTTGCGTCATGTGCTGTTTGGGGAGTGTTTTTTGGAAGGGCCAGCCTGCGTGACACTGCAGTGCCACTCCTAGATGGGCCAGGTGTTTGTGTCGGCCACTAGGGTCGCTTAGCTTACTCACACAGCTACCTCATTGCGCCTCTTTTTTTCTTTGCATCATGTGCTGTTTGGGGAGTATTTTTTGGAAGGGCCATCCTGCCTGACACTGCAGTGCCACTCCTAGATGGGCCAGGTGTTTGTGTCGGCCACTTGGGTCGCTGAGCTTAGTCACACAGCTACCTCATTGCGCCTCTTTTTTTCTTTGCGTCATGTGCTGTTTGGGGAGTGTTTATTTGAAGGGCCATCCTGCGTGACACTGCAGTGCCACTCCTAGATGGGCCAGGTGTTTGTGTCGGCCACTAGGGTCGCTAAGCTTACTCACACAGCTACCTCATTGCGCCTCTTTTTTTCTTTGCGTCATGTGCTGTTTGGGGAGTGTTTTTTTGAAGGGCCATCCTGCGTGACACTGCAGTGCCACTCCTAGATGGGCCAGGTGTTTGTGTCGGCCACTAGGGTCGCTGAGCTTAGTCACACAGCTACCTCATTGCGCCTCTTTTTTTTCTTCTTTGTGTCATGTGCTGTTTGGGGAGTATTTTTTGGAAGGGCCATCCTGCCTGACACTGCAGTGCCACTCCTAGATGGGCCAGGTGTTTGTGTCGGCCACTTGGGTCGCTGAGCTTAGTCACACAGCTACCTCATTGCGCCTCTTTTTTTCTTTGCGTCATGTGCTGTTTGGGGAGTGTTTTTTTGAAGGGCCATCCTGCGTGACACTGCAGTGACACTCCTAGATGGGCCAGGTGTTTGTGTCGGCCACTAGGGTCGCTGAGCTTACTCACACAGCTACCTCATTGCGCCTCTTTTTTTTCTTCTTTGCGTCATGTGCTGTTTGGGGAGTATTTTTTGGAAGGGCCATCCTGCCTGACACTGCAGTGCCACTCCTAGATGGGCCAGGTGTTAGTGTCGGCCACTTGGGTCGCTGAGCTTAGTCACACAGCTACCTCATTGCGCCTCTTTTTTTCTTTGCGTCATGTGCTGTTTGGGGAGTGTTTTTTGGAAGGGCCATCCTGCGTGACACTGCAGTGCCACTCCTAGATGGGCCAGGTGTTTGTGTCGGCCACTTGGGTCGCTGAGCTTAGTCATCCAGCGACCTCGGTGCAAATTTTAGGACTAAAAATAATATTGTGAGGTGTGAGGTGTTCAGAATAGACTGAAAATGAGTGGAAATTATGGTTATTGAGCTTAATAATACTTTGGGATCAAAATGACCCCCAAATTCTATGCTTTAAGCTGTTTTTTAGGGTTTTTTGAAAAAAACACCCGAATCCAAAACACACCCGAATCCGACAAAAAAAATTCGGTGAGGTTTTGCCAAAACGCGTTCAAACCCAAAACACGGCCGCGGAACCGAACCCAAAACCAAAACACAAAACCCGAAAAATTTCCGGTGCACATCTCTAGTTGTGACCACTGCAAAGTAGTGCAAGGTGATTACACACACAAGTGACAGTGATGGTGATATTGCACGAAAAAGGAAGAGATGTATCAAGCATTGGAGAGAGATCAAGTGGAGAAATTGCCCATAGCAATCAGCGCCTGTCATTTCAAATACTGTGCTAGGTAAATGATAACTAATTAACTTTATCTCTCTCCAAGGATTAGTACTTCCTATGGGAGCAGCCTGGGATTATACATACATACATACATACATACAGGGGCGGATTGGGTACAAAAAGCGGCCCTGGAAAAATTTGTACTAGTGGCCCCACATGGGCAGCACCAGAGGTGTAAAGTGTAGCCATGGGCCATGGCAGCAGCACCCTCCCCCCAAGACTTTCCAGATAGTGGGCATGTCTAGCATCAAGGGGGAAGTTAAAAAGAAATAAAATTAAATATTATTAGCACATTATATGATACACCTTCAGAATTTAGGAAACTATATCATGCTTTAGAAAGATATATTTTCTTGCTTATTACACCAACCGTATTCCAATATCGCTATTCACTCAATCTTATAGGTCAGCCAAGCAGGCAGACAGAGCATACACTAGATCATCTGCAATCACAGGCTAAGTGGCAGTAATTTTCATATATGCAAATTATTTTGCATCTTATTCATTATGTCTATAAAAAGGACCAAATGTCCTCAAACAAAACAGGCCCCACGGGTGCATCGGCCCACCGGGAATCTTCCCTGTAAACCCTATGGCCAATCCGCCTCTGCATACATACATACATAGTAAGGGGGGATGCAGTCCCACAGCCGGATGATGAGTGGGGGTGGGCAGCCCACTGCATCCATCTTTTGCCTGACTCTGTCCGGTGCCCATTTCTGCCCAGCTCTATCCCGTTATGCCTATTTTCTGTCTGCCTCTGTTCTATTCCCCTGTGCCCAAGCATTGCCCGGCTCTGTCACCCACAGATTTGCAGGCTGGGTGACGAGTGGGGGTGGGCCGATGATGAAGGGGGGGATGGCCGGGGGAGTGAGGGTGGTCCCCCCTGTCTTATGTGCCCCAGGCACCCCGAAGGCTTAATCCGGCCCTGCCAATATAGAGTGGAACTTAGAGGCTATGGGGTCTATTCATGAAGCAGTGAAAAGTGTGGAGAAGTGAGCCAGTGGAGAAGTTGCCCATGGCAACCAATCAGCATTGAAGTAACATTTATCATTTGAATACTCTACAATTGTACGGAGCAGCTGATTGGTTGCCATGGGCAACTTCTCCACAGGCTCACTTCTCATATTTAACAACTCCTATCCCATTTACAAGTAATATCTGTGTGTGGTAGAATATGTTGAGGTTCAGAATGCTGACGCACTCAATGTTCACATGGTGATGTTGATATTGTGTATGTCAACAGTTGTCATAGTAACATAAAATTACTACTGTAGTCATAACCTTACCCTAAACCTGTAATGTCCAAATTCTGACTGTCGACATGTTCACTGTCGATATTATGGTGTCGACATTCTGAATGTCAACAAACTACATAACGTAATATCCATGGGAATCCTTTTCCACTGTATGCAGGTAGCCGCCCTCGCAGCGTCACTTTCCCACTATCTCATAATTTCTACAGTTTAAAGCGAATCCTGCTTAAGTAAATTGCTTTTAATTATATTGGGGGTCATTCCGAGTTGTTCGCTCGTTGCCGAATTTCGCAACGGAGCAATTAAGGTGAAAATGCGCATGCGCATGGTACGCAGTGCGCATGCGCTAAGTATTTTAGCTCAAAACTTAGTAGATTTACTCACGTCTGAACGAAGAATTTTCATAGTTGAAGTGATCGGAGTTTGATTGACAGGAAGTGGGTGTTTCTGGGCGGAAACTGACCGTTTTCTGGGAGTGTGCGGAAAAACGCAGGCGTGCCAGGATAAAACGCGGGAGTGTCTGGAGAAACGGGGGAGTGGCTGGCCGAACGCAGGGCGTGTTTGTGACGTCAAACCAGGGACGAAATTGGCTGAGCTGATCGCAATATATGAGTAAGTCTCGAGCTACTCAGAAACTGCTAAGAATTATCTATTCACAATTCTGCTAATCTTTCGTTCGCAATTCTGCTAAGCTTAGATACACTCCCAGAGGGCGGCGGCCTAGCGTGTGCAATGCTGCTATAATCTGCTAGCGAGCGAACAACTCGGAATGACCCCCATTATTATTATTATTATTATTAATTATAGGTGCTCTCTACATTCATATAACATCTTTTGGCAGCATCAGGGGCGGCTGTTTATTTTTGTTCCCCTTGGATACCACACGGCTCTTCTGTGCATTTTGCAGCCTGGTGTCAGCTCACAGGGCAATGGAAATAGACAGGTGTGGATCATAGGGTCGACCATACTTAGGTCGACAGTGTCTAGGTCGACCACTATTGGTCGACAGTAACTGTGTTGACACCCAAAATAGGTCGACACACGCATTAGGTCAACATGACTTTTTAAATATTTTTTGGTGTTGTTTTCTCCGTACAGTGATCGGGTACCCCAATTAGTGCACCGCGTCCCCTCACATGGCTCGCTTCACTCGCCATGCTTCGGACAAGGTGCCTCGCTCCGCTACAGCTGCGCTCGGCACAGATTACTGTTCCCAATTGTAGTCCGCGTGGATCGTAAAGGATAAAAAAGTTGCAATTTTTTTAAAATATGTGAAAAACTCATGTCAACCTTCTGTTATGTCAATCTAGAACGTTGACCTAGAGACCATGTGGACCTAGAAACCATGTAGACCTACTTACTGTCAACCTATAGTAGTCGACCTAGACATTGTTGACCTAAGTGTGGTCGACCTAGAGACCGGATACCAAAATAATGTTTGATAATATAAATTAGTGTCTGAAAAGCACAGACAGATGCCAGAAAAATAAAGTAATGTATCTCGTACATACCAACAGGAGATGCAAGTGGTAAGGGCTGGGGGCAACTTGATGGGCATAATCAGAGCAGCCATGGGCCCGGGTACTGTGGGGGGCATGACCAGATCCGGGGAGGCGTGCCCACACCGCCTCTCTCCAGGGGATGCTGACGGCTGCACTCTCCCTCAGCAGTTGCCTGGGCCGCTCCAACAAGCCTGAGCCTGGGTAATTAGTAACCACACCCTCCTCATCTCAGCGGCCCTCAGAGTAATCAAAGCCTTAGCCTTGCCCTCTTCAATAGGCAAGGAGAATTCCTCAAATATCAGAAGTCGCCAACGCAGGGGCGTCTTAAGCGAGGAGGGGGCCCGTGTGTAGACTCCGGGTGGGCCCCCTCCTCTCCACGATGCTGTAGGCTCCGACGCTGTGCCGGTGCCTATTGCGCATGCGCAGGTCTCCGGAAACGTGGCGCCCACCATGTTCCGGAGACAAAATACAAAGTGCGCATGCGCGGCGGCCATTTTGGAGTGGATTTTGTGCGCGATGGAGGCGGCTGCATTTCTGACACTAGACTCCGTAGAGGTTAGTACTAAAATATGGGTGCAGTGTGGGCCCCCCCCCCTGGACCCAGGGGCCCGTGTGCACCGCACACATTGCACCCATGATAGAAACGCCAATGTCCCGACGGGATCTTTTGGAGACGGCAGTCGGGATCCCGGCATTCGAAATACTGACGTCAACATCCCAACCTCCCTTGGAATGCTGATACCAGCATCCCGAATAGAGTCACAAGTCCGGCGCCGGAATCCCGAATGAGCGTATCCCTGGGACGCAGGACAAGTAAGAGTTAGGGTTAGTCTGCGGGGTGGGGGGTTTGGGTTAGGCTGTGGAGAGGGGGAGGGGGGGTTAGATTTAGGCACCTCCGAGGAGGTTTAGGCTGCGGAGAGGAGGGGGGTTAGGTTTAGGCATTCCCCCGGGGAGGGTTAGGGTTAGGCTGTGGGAGTGGTAGGGTTAGGCTGCAGGGAGGAGGGGGGGTTTGGTTTAGGCACTCCCCGGGGAGGGTTAGGGTTAGGCTGCGGGAGTGGAAGGGTTAGGGTTAGGCTGTGGGAGTGGGAGGGTTAGGCTGCAGGGAGGAGGGGGGTTAGGTTTAGGCACTCCCCGGGGAGGGTTGGGGTTAGGCTGCGGGAGAGGGAGGGTTAGGGTTAGGCTGTGGGAGGGGGAGGGTTAGGCTGCAGGGAGGAGGGGGGTTAGGTTTAGGCACTCCCCGGGGAGGGTTGGGGTTAGGCTGCGGGAGAGGGAGGGTTAGGGTTAGGCTGTGGGAGGGGGAGGGTTAGACTGCAGGGAGGAGGGGGGTTAGGTTTAGGCACTCCCCCGGGGAGGGTTAGGGTTAGGCTGCGGTAGTGGGAGGGTTAGGGTTAGGCTGCAGGGAGGAGGGGGGTTAGGTTTAGGCACTCCCCCGGGGAGGGCTAGGGTTAGGCTGCGGGAGTGGGAGGGGGAGGGTTAGGCTGCAGGGAGGAGGGGGGTTAGGTTTAGGCACTCCCCCGGGGAGGGTTAGGGTTAGGCTGCGGGAGTGGGAGGGTTAGGGTTAGGCTGCAGGGAGGGGGGGTTAGGTTTAGGCACTCCCCTGGGGAGGGTTAGGGTTAGGCTGCGGGAGTGGGAGGGTTATGGAGCCATTGGGGAAAGGTATTCTCATTAGTGGGATGCCGCAGTCAGTATTCTGACCGCCGGCATTTCGATTCCAACCCTCCCAGACATTACTGAAGTGTAGGCAAGTTTGATGTATTTTGCAAAGCTTGCTGGAGGGCAAACACAAGCCATAGATAAAATCGTATGAAGGTGCAGACCCTCTATAGCTGAGCAGACATTCTCTACCACATAGTTCTCCCTCTCTATACTGTACATCTGTCTGTCTGTGGGGAGACTGCGCTACTCAGCACGGGTGTAGTATGGTATGCCGGCGGCCAGGCTCCCGGCGACCAGCATACCGGCGCAGGGAGCCTGACCGCCGGCATACCGACAGCTTGGCGAGCGCAAAGGAGCCCCTTGCGGGCTCGCTGCGCTCGCCACGCTGCGGGCACGCTATTTATTCTCACTCCACGGGGGTCGTGGACCCACGAGGGAGAATACCTGTCGGTATGCCGGGTGTCGGGATTCCGGCGCCGGTATACTGTGCGCCGGGATCCCGACATTCGGCATATTGAAGACCACCCCTCAGCACATGTACTGCACTCTACACTAAGGGTCATTTTACTGCTCTGGAAAAGCGAATAAGAACCAATGTAACACATTGTGCAGAGCCATGTCTGCCGGGATTTCCCAGGCTGAGCCAGCTCATTACAGGGCAGAGCCAGCACATACCACCCGGCGGAGAGATTACATGCCTCTATCAATATTGTAGAAAGGTACTAGAAGCGAGCAGGATGCAGCCAGCTCGATGACAGATCGCGATCAATTAGGCTGCAGCAGGCGGTTCTCGGACCAGCAGACAAGAATTAGAAAGGCAGATCCTTTGTTAGCGAGAAAGAAATTATTCAGATATTGATTCCATTTTTGTAAAGCAAGGGTATTGTCAAACATGTTGCGTAACTGCACTTGATTGAAATATATATATATACACTACAGCAGATATATGGGTTCAGTAAAATATACCAGTGGCCTAGATGGCGGCCGTCAGTATACCGACCGCGAGCACTAGAAAGATCCTTGCGGTCGTGGACACCCACAGAGGGAGAATAGCCTGTGTCGCCGGTATTCTGGCGTCAGCATTGTGACCGCATATGGATAAATCTGCAGACACTTATTGCATTGCACTTTTGGCCTCATTCATATTTGTACGCAAGTGCCGATGTTCATGCAACAGAGCGATTATCGGCAGACTGCGCACATGCTGCTTTTGCAAAGAGGATTTTGTGGCAAAGTGATTGACTGGAGGTGACCGTTTGTAGGTGGTAACTGGGAGTGGTTGGCGAAACGTTGGCGCATCATGGCCGTTTTCAGGGCGTGTATCTGCTGACGGCTGCGAGCTTTTACGTGCAAAAACATGGCGCCTGCATCGCTACTGCTGTGACCAGTCTGCGTAGCCATAGACCAACACTTTGCCCTAATGTTCCCCGTATTTGTGTATAGGATGCGGATTAGAGATGTGCGGTGGGCACTTTTCGTGTTTTGGTTTTGGATCCTCGCTCGTGTTTTGGATCTGGATTGGTTTTGCCAAAACCACCATTTTGTGTTTTGGTTTTGGATCTGGATGATTTTTGAAAAAAACATAAAAACATCTAAAAGCACATCATTTGGGGGAAATTTTCATCCTACGGTATTATTATTAACCTCAATAACATTCATTTCCACTCATTTCCAATCTATTCTGAACACCTCACAATATTGTTTTTAGGCCTAAAAGTTGCACCGAGGTTGCTGTATGATAAGCTAAGCGACACAAGTGTGTGTCACAAACACCTGGCCCAGCTAGAAGTGGCACTGCAGTGGCAGACAGGATGGCACTTAAAAAAAAATAGTCCCCAAAAAGCACATCATGCAAAGAAGTAAAAGAGGTGCAATGAGGTACTACAGATATATGTTCCTACTATCTGTATGTGACACCTGCACAGTATCACTTCTCTCATTCTGTATGATCAGTGTAATTATACTGCAGATACATGTTCCTACTATCTGTATGTGACACCTGCACAGTATCACTTCTCTCATTCTGTATGACCAGTGTAATTATACTGCAGATACATGTTCCTACTATCTGTATGTGACACCTGCACAGTATCACTTCTCTCATTCTGTATGATCAGTGTAATTATACTGCAGATACATGTTCCTACTATCTGTATGTGACACCTGCACAGTATCACTTCTCTCATTCTGTATGATCAGTGTAATTATACTGCAGATACATGTTCCTACTATCTGTATGTGACACCTGCACAGTATCACTTCTCTCATTCTGTATGATCAGTGTAATTATACTGCAGATACATGTTCCTACTATCTGTATGTGACACCTGCACAGTATCTCTACTCTCATTCTGTACGATCAGTGTAATTATACTGCAGGTACATGTTCCTACTATCTGTATGTGACACCTGCACAGTATCACTTCTCTCATTCTGTACGATCAGTGTAATTATACTGCAGGTACATGTTCCTACTATCTGTATGTGACATCTGCACAGTATCACTTCTCTCATTCTGTACGATCAGTGTAATTATACTGCAGGTACATGTTCCTACTATCTGTATGTGACACCTGCACAGTATCACTTCTCTCATTCTGTACGATCAGTGTAATTATACTGCAGGTACATGTTCCTACTATCTGTATGTGACACCTGCACAGTATCACTTCTCTCATTCTGTATGATCAGTGTAATTATACTGCAGATACATGTTACTACTATCTATATGTGACACCTGCACAGTATCACTTCTCTCATTCTGTACGATCAGTGTAATTATACTGCAGATACATGTTACTACTATCTATATGTGACACCTGCACAGTATCACTTCTCTCATTCTGTATGATCAGTGTAATTATACTGCAGGTACATGTTCCTACTATCTGTATGTGACACCTGCACAGTATCACTTCTCTCATTCTGTACGATCAGTGTAATTATACTGCAGATACACGTTCCTACTATCTGTATGTGGCGCCTACACAGTATCGCTTCTCTCATTCTGTACGATCAGTGTAATTATACTGCAGGTACATGTTCCTACTATCATATGTGACACCTGCACAGTATCACTTCTCTAATTCTGTATGATCAGTGTAATTATACTGCAGGTACATGTTCCTACTATCTGTATGTGACACCTGCACAGTATCACTTCTCTCATTCTGTATGATCAGTGTAATTATACTGCAGACACATGTTCCTACTATCTGTATGTGACACCTGCACAGTATCACTTCTCTCATTCTGTAGATCAGTGTAATTATACTGCAGATACATGTTCCTACTATCTGTATGTGACACCTGCACAGTATCACTTCTCTCATTCTGTACGATCAGTGTAATTATACTGCAGGTACATGTTCCTTCCTACTATCTATATGTGACACCTGCACAGTATTACTTTTCTCATTCTGTAGATCAGTGTAATTATACTGCAGATACATGTTCCTACTATCTGTATGTGACACCTGCACAGTATCACTTCTCTCATTCTGTACGATCAGTGTAATTATACTGCAGATACATGTTCCTACTATCTGTATGTGACACCTGCACAGTATCACTTCTCTCATTCTGTATGATCAGTGTAATTATACTGCAGATACACGTTCCTACTATCTGTATGTGGCGCCTACACAGTATCACTTCTCTCATTCTGTACGATCAGTGTAATTATACTGCAGGTACATGTTCCTACTATCATATGTGACACCTGCACAGTATCACTTCTCTAATTCTGTATGATCAGTGTAATTATACTGCAGGTACATGTTCCTACTATCTGTATGTGACACCTGCACAGTATCACTTCTCTCATTCCGTATTATCAGTGTAATTATACTGCAGGTACATGTTCCTACTATCTATATGTGACACCTGCACAGTATCACTTCTCTCATTCTGTATGATCAGTGTAATTATACTGCAGATACATGTTACTACTATCTGTATGTGACACCTGCACAGTATCACTTCTCTCATTCTGTATGATCAGTGTAATTATACTGCAGGTACATGTTCCTACTATCTGTATGTGACACCTGCACAGTATCACTTCTCTCATTCTGTACGATCAGTGTAATTATACTGCAGGTACATGTTCCTACTATCATATGTGACACCTGCACAGTATCACTTCTCTCATTCTGTACGATCAGTGTAATTATACTGCAGATACATGTTACTACTATCTGTATGTGACACCTGCACAGTATCACTTCTCTCATTCTGTATGATCAGTGTAATTATACTGCAGATACATGTTCCTACTATCTGTATGTGACACCTGCACAGTATCACTTATCTCATTCTGTACGATCAGTGTAATTATACTGCAGGTACATGTTCCTACTATCTGTATGTGACACCTGCACAGTATCACTTCTCTCATTCTGTACGATCAGTGTAATTATACTGCAGGTACATGTTCCTACTATCTGTATGTGACACCTGCACAGTATCACTTCTCTCATTCTGTATGATCAGTGTAATTATACTGCAGATACATGTTACTACTATCTATATGTGACACCTGCACAGTATCACTTCTCTCATTCTGTACGATCAGTGTAATTATACTGCAGATACATGTTACTACTATCTATATGTGACACCTGCACAGTATCACTTCTCTCATTCTGTATGATCAGTGTAATTATACTGCAGGTACATGTTCCTACTATCTGTATGTGACACCTGCACAGTATCACTTCTCTCATTCTGTACGATCAGTGTAATTATACTGCAGGTACATGTTCCTACTATCATATGTGACACCTGCACAGTATCACTTCTCTCATTCTGTACGATCAGTGTAATTATACTGCAGATACATGTTACTACTATCTGTATGTGACACCTGCACAGTATCACTTCTCTCATTCTGTATGATCAGTGTAATTATACTGCAGATACATGTTCCTACTATCTGTATGTGACACCTGCACAGTATCACTTATCTCATTCTGTACGATCAGTGTAATTATACTGCAGGTACATGTTCCTACTATCTGTATGTGACACCTGCACAGTATCACTTCTCTCATTCTGTACGATCAGTGTAATTATACTGCAGGTACATGTTCCTACTATCTGTATGTGACACCTGCACAGTATCACTTCTCTCATTCTGTATGATCAGTGTAATTATACTGCAGATACATGTTACTACTATCTATATGTGACACCTGCACAGTATCACTTCTCTCATTCTGTACGATCAGTGTAATTATACTGCAGATACATGTTACTACTATCTATATGTGACACCTGCACAGTATCACTTCTCTCATTCTGTATGATCAGTGTAATTATACTGCAGGTACATGTTCCTACTATCTGTATGTGACACCTGCACAGTATCACTTCTCTCATTCTGTACGATCAGTGTAATTATACTGCAGATACACGTTCCTACTATCTGTATGTGGCGCCTACACAGTATCACTTCTCTCATTCTGTACGATCAGTGTAATTATACTGCAGGTACATGTTCCTACTATCATATGTGACACCTGCACAGTATCACTTCTCTAATTCTGTATGATCAGTGTAATTATACTGCAGGTACATGTTCCTACTATCTGTATGTGACACCTGCACAGTATCACTTCTCTCATTCTGTATGATCAGTGTAATTATACTGCAGACACATGTTCCTACTATCTGTATGTGACACCTGCACAGTATCACTTCTCTCATTCTGTAGATCAGTGTAATTATACTGCAGATACATGTTCCTACTATCTGTATGTGACACCTGCACAGTATCACTTCTCTCATTCTGTACGATCAGTGTAATTATACTGCAGGTACATGTTCCTTCCTACTATCTATATGTGACACCTGCACAGTATTACTTTTCTCATTCTGTAGATCAGTGTAATTATACTGCAGATACATGTTCCTACTATCTGTATGTGACACCTGCACAGTATCACTTCTCTCATTCTGTACGATCAGTGTAATTATACTGCAGATACATGTTCCTACTATCTGTATGTGACACCTGCACAGTATCACTTCTCTCATTCTGTATGATCAGTGTAATTATACTGCAGATACACGTTCCTACTATCTGTATGTGGCGCCTACACAGTATCACTTCTCTCATTCTGTACGATCAGTGTAATTATACTGCAGGTACATGTTCCTACTATCATATGTGACACCTGCACAGTATCACTTCTCTAATTCTGTATGATCAGTGTAATTATACTGCAGGTACATGTTCCTACTATCTGTATGTGACACCTGCACAGTATCACTTCTCTCATTCTGTATGATCAGTGTAATTATACTGCAGGTACATGTTCCTACTATCTATATGTGACACCTGCACAGTATCACTTCTCTCATTCTGTATGATCAGTGTAATTATACTGCAGATACATGTTACTACTATCTGTATGTGACACCTGCACAGTATCACTTCTCTCATTCTGTATGATCAGTGTAATTATACTGCAGGTACATGTTCCTACTATCTGTATGTGACACCTGCACAGTATCACTTCTCTCATTCTGTACGATCAGTGTAATTATACTGCAGGTACATGTTCCTACTATCATATGTGACACCTGCACAGTATCACTTCTCTCATTCTGTACGATCAGTGTAATTATACTGCAGATACATGTTACTACTATCTGTATGTGACATCTGCACAGTATCACTTCTCTCATTCTGTATGATCAGTGTAATTATACTGCAGATACATGTTCCACTTCCTACTATCTGTATGTGACACCTGCACAGTATCACTTCTCTCATTCTGTATGATCAGTGTAATTATACTGCAGATACATGTTCCTACTATCTGTATGTGACACCTGCACAGTATCACTTCTCTCATTCTGTATGATCAGTGTAATTATACTGCAGATACATGTTCCTACTATCTGTATGTGACACCTGCACAGTATCACTTCTCTCATTCTGTATGATCAGTGTAATTATACTGCAGATACATGTTCCTACTATCTGTATGTGACACCTGCACAGTATCACTTCTCTCATTCTGTATGATCAGTGTAATTATACTGCAGATACATGTTCCTACTATCATATGTGACACCTGCACAGTATCACTTCTCTCATTCTGTATGATCAGTGTAATTATACTGCAGATACATGTTCCTACTATCTGTATGTGACACCTGCACAGTATCACTTCTCTCATTCTGTACGATCAGTGTAATTATACTGCAGGTACATGTTCCTACTATCATATGTGACACCTGCACAGTATCACTTCTCTCATTCTGTACGATCAGTGTAATTATACTGCAGATACATGTTACTACTATCTGTATGTGACACCTGCACAGTATCACTTCTCTCATTCTGTATGATCAGTGTAATTATACTGCAGATACATGTTCCTACTATCATATGTGACACCTGTACAGTATCACTTCTCTCATTCTGTATGATCAGTGTAATTATACTGCAGATACATGTTCCTACTATCTGTATGTGACACCTGCACAGTATCACTTCTCTCATTCTGTATGATCAGTGTAATTATACTGCAGATACATGTTCCTACTATCTGTATGTGACACCTGCACAGTATCACTTCTCTCATTCTGTATGATCAGTGTAATTATACTGCAGATACATGTTCCTACTATCTGTATGTGACACCTGCACAGTATCACTTCTCTCATTCTGTATGATCAGTGTAATTATACTGCAGGTACATGTTCCTACTATCTGTATGTGACACCTGCACAGTATCACTTCTCTCATTCTGTATGATCAGTGTAATTATACTGCAGATACATGTTCCTACTATCTGTATGTGACACCTGCACAGTATCACTTCTATTATTCTGTATGATCAGTGTAATTATACTGTAGATACACATTCCTACTATCTGTATGTGACACCTGCACAGTATCACTTCTCTCATTTTGTACGATCAGTGTAATTATACTGCAGATACACGTTCCTACTATCTGTATGTGACACCTGCACAGTATCACTTCTCTCATTCTGTACGATCAGTGTAATTATACTGCAGATACATGTTCCTACTATCTGTATGTGACACCTGCACAGTATCACTTCTCTCATTCTGTATGATCAGTGTAATTATACTGCAGATACATGTTCCTACTATCTGTATGTGACACCTGCACAGTATCACTTCTCTCATTCTGTATGATCAGTGTAATTATACTGCAGATACACGTTCCTACTATCTGTATGTGACACCTGCACAGTATCACTTCTCTCATTCTGTACGATCAGTGTAATTATACTGCAGATACATGTTCCTACTATCTGTATGTGACACCTGCACAGTATCACTTCTCTCATTCTGTACGATTAGTGTAATTATGCTGCAAATATACGCTGGGGTGTATCTACCCATTGGCCAGGATGGCACTCGCCAGGGGCGCCAGGCAAGGAGGGGGCGCTGCCTGGTGGTGCCACCCGTGGCCAAAGGGTAGAAAAGTAGTATTGTCAGACTGTACCTGCTGGAGCGGCGCCGGTGTCTGGCAGCACCGCACTAGTAATCAGACACAAAATAAACTAGAGCTCCCAGCAGTCCTTGTTGCTGTGAGCTCCCGGCAGCAAGGGCTGCTGAGAACTGTAGTTTATTTTGAGTCTGATTACAAGTGTGATGCTGCCGGACACTAGTCTGATCACTAGTGCAGGACACCGGCGCTGCGCTGGCAGTAAAAGACTTTCACCAGGTTCACAGCAATTGTTATACAGCACAGTGCTATAGATTTATTTGTTGTTGAAGATAAAAAAAAGTGTCAGTGTTTGGGAGAAGGGACTGTAGTACCTGCAAAACTACACTATTTTCATGCATGTAAGTAAGTAGTAAGTGAAAACTTTAATTTGTTGAGAGTAATAAAGACAATACATATCTTGCCTATTTTAGTGATGTGCACCGGACATTTTTCGGGTTTTGTGTTTTGGTTTTGGATTCGGTTCCGCGGCCGTGTTTTGGATTCGGACGCGTTTTGGCAAAACCTCCCTGAAAATTTTTTGTCGGATTCGGTTGTGTTTTGGATTTGGGTGTTTTTTTTAAAAAAAACCTCAAAAACAGCTTAAATCATAGAATTTGGGGGTCATTTTGATCCCATAGTATTATTAACCTCAATAACCATAATTTCCACTCATTTCCAGTCTATTCTGAACACCTCACACCTCACAATATTATTTTTAGTCCTAAAATTTGCACCAAGGTCGCTGTGTGAGTAAGATAAGCGACCCAAGTGGCCGACACAAACACCTGGCCCATCTAGGAGTGGCACTGCAGTGTCAGACAGGATGGCACTTCAAAAAATAGTCCCCAAACAGCACATGATGCAAAGAAAAAAAGAGGCGCAATGAGGTAGCTGTGTGACTAAGATAAGCGACCCAAGTGGCCGACACAAACACCTGGCCCATCTAGGAGTGGCACTGCAGTGTCAGACAGGATGGCAGATTAAAAAAATAGTCCCCAAACAGCACATGATGCAAAGAAAAAAAGAGGCGCAATGAGGTAGCTGTGTGACTAAGCTAAGCGACCAAAGTGGCCGGCACAAACACCTGGCCCATCTAGGAGTGGCACTGCAGTGTCAGACAGGATGGCACTTCAAAAAATAGTCCCCAAACAGCACATGATGCAAAGAAAAAAAGAGGCGCAATGAGGTAGCTGTGTGACTAAGATAAGCGACCCAAGTGGCCGACACAAACACCTGGCCCATCTAGGAGTGGCACTGCAGTTTTCTAGCGAGAGGATGAGTGCTTCCATCCTCATGTGAATCTGAACCACTAGCCATGAACATAGGCCAGGGCCTCAGCCGTTCCTTGCCACTCCGTGTCGTAAATGGCATATTGGCAAGTTTACGCTTCTCATCAGACGCTTTTAATTTTGATTTGTGGGTCATTTTACTGAAATTTAGTTTTTTGGATTTTACATGCTCTCTACTATGACATTGGGCATCGGCCTTGGCAGACGACGTTAATGGCATTTCATCGTCTCGGCCATGACTAGTGGCAGCAGCTTCAGCACGAGGTGGAAGTGGATCTTGACCTTTCCCTATTTTACCCTCCACATTTTTGTTTTCCATTTTTTAATGTGTGGAATTATATGCCAGTAATATATCAATAGCAATGGCCTACTGTACCGTACTGCTATATATTATATACTGGTGGTCAGCAAAATTATGCACTGTCCTCCTACTATATATACTGCGCACAACTTAAATGCACCACAGGTATGGATGGATAGTATACTTGACGACACAGAGGTAGGTAAAGCAGTGAACAACTGTACTTTACTGCTATATATTATATACTGGTGGTCAGCACAATTATGCACTGTCCTCCTACTATACATACTGCGCACAACTTAAATGCACCACAGGTATGGATGGATAGTATACTTGACGACACAGAGGTAGGTAGAGCAGTGGACTACTGTACCGTACTGCTATATATTATATACTGGTGGTCAGCAAAATTAAGCACTGTCCTCATACTATATATACTGCACACAACTTAAATGCACCACAGGTATGGATGGATAGCATACTTGACGACACAGAGGTAGGTAGAGCAGTGGACTACTGTACCGTACTGCTATATATTATATACTGGTGGTCAGCAAAATTATGCACTGTCCTCCTACTATATATACTGCGCACAACTTAAATGCACCACAGGTATGGATGGATAGTATACTTGACGACACAGAGGTAGGTAGAGCAGTGGACTACTGTACCGTACTGCTATATATTATATACTGGTGGTCAGCAAAATTAAGCACTGTCCTCCTACTATATATACTGCACACAACTAAAATGCACCACAGGTATGGATGGATAGTATACTTGACGACACAGAGGTAGGTAGAACAGTGGACTACTGTACCGTACTGCTATATATTATATACTGGTGGTCAGCAAAATTATGCACTGTCCTCCTACTATATATACTGCGCACAACTTAAATGCACCACAGGTATGGATGGATAGTATACTTGACGACACAGAGGTAGGTAGAGCAGTGGACTACTGTACCGTACTGCTATATATTATATACTGGTAGTCAGCACAATTCTGCACTGTCCTCCTACTATATATCCTGCGCACAACTTAAATGCACCGCAGGTATGGATGGATTGTATACTTGACGACACAGAGGTAGGTAGAGCAGTGGACTACTGTACAGTTCTGCTATATATTATATACTGGTGGTCAGCAAAATTATGCACTGTCCTCGTACTATATATACTGCACACAACTTAAATGCACCACAGATATGGATGGATAGTATACTTGACAACACAGAGGTAGGTAGAGCAGTGAACTACTCTACCGTACTGCTATATATTATATACTGGTGGTCAGCACAATTATGCACTGTCCTCCTACTATATATACTGCGCACAACTTAAATGCACCACAGGTATGGATGGATAGTATACTTGACGACACAGAGGTAGGTAGAGCAGTGGACTACTGTACCGTACTGCTATATATTATATACTGGTGGTAAGCAAAATTATGCACTGTCCTCCTACTATATATACTGCGCACAACTTAAATGCACCACAGGTATGGATGGATAGTATACTTGATGACACAGAGGTAGGTAGAACAGTGTACTACTGTACCGTACTGCTATATATTATATACTGGTGGTCAGCACAATTCTGCACTGTCCTCCTACTATATATACTGCGCACAACTTAAAAGCACCGCAGGTATGGATGGATTGTATACTTGATGACACAGAGGTAGGAAGAGCAGTGGACTACTGTACCGTACTGCTATATATTATATACTGGTGGTCAGCACAATTATGCACTGTCCTCCTGCTATATATACTGCGCACAACTTAAATGCACCACAGCTATGGATGGATAGTATACTTGACGACACAGAGGTAGGTAGAGCAGTGGACTACTGTACCGCACTGCTATATATTCTATACTGGTGGTCAGCAAAATTATGCACTGTCATACTACATATACTGCGCACAACTTAAATGCACCACAGGTATGGATGGATAGTATACTTGACGACACAGAGGTAGGTAGAGCAGTGGACTACTGTACCGTACTGCTATATATTATATACTGGTGGTCAGCACAATTATGCACTGTCCTCCTACTATATATACTGCGCACAACTTAAATGCACCACAGGTATGGATGGATAGTATACTTGATGACACAGAGGTAGGTAGAGCAGTGGACTACTGTACCGTACTGCTATATATTATATACTGGTGGTCAGCAAAATTATGCACTGTCCTCCTACTACATATACTGCGCACAACTTAAATGCACCACAGGTATGGATGGATAGTATACTTGACGACACAGAGGTAGGTAAAGCAGTGGACTACTGTAACGTACTGCTATATATTATATACTGGTGGTCAGCAAAATTATGCACTGTCCTCCTACTACATATACTGCGCACAACTTAAATGCACCACAGGTATGGATGGATAGTATACTTGATAACACAGAGGTAGGTAGAACAGTGGACTACTGTACCGTACTGCTATATATTATATACTGGTGGTCAGCAAAATTATGCACTGTCCTCCTACTATATATACTGCGCACAACTTAAATGCACCACAGGTATGGATGGATAGTATACTTGACGACACAGAGGTAGGTAGAGCAGTGGACTACTGTACCGTACTGCTATATATTATATACTGGTGGTCAGCAAAATTATGCACTGTCCTCCTATATATACTGCGCACAACTTAAATGCACCGCAGGTATGGATGGATTGTATACTTGACGACACAGAGGTAGGTAGAGCAGTGAACTACTGTACCGTACTGCTATATATTATATACTGGTGGTCAGCACAATTATGCACTGTCCTCCTACTATATATACTGCACACAACTTAAATGCACCACAGGTATGGATGGATAGTATACTTGACGACACAGAGGTAGGTAGAGCAGTGGACTACTGTACCGTACTGCTATATATTATATACTGGTGGTCAGCAAAATTATGCACTGTCCTCCTATATATACTGCGCACAACTTAAATGCACCACAGGTATGGATGGATAGTATACTTGACGACACAGAGGTAGGTAGAGCAGTGGACTACTGTACCGTACTGCTATATATTATATACTGGTGGTCAGCAAAATTATGCACTGTCCTCCTACTATATATACTGCACACAACTAAAATGCACCACAGGTATGGATGGATAGTATACTTGATGACACAGAGGTAGGTAGAACAGTGGACTACTGTACCGTACTGCTATATATTATATACTGGTGGTCAGCACAATTATGCACTGTCCTCCTACTATATATACTGCGCACAACTTAAATGCACCACAGGTATGGATGGATAGTATACTTGACGACACAGAGGTAGGTAGAGCAGTGGACTACTGTACCGTACTGCTATATATTATATACTGGTGGTAAGCAAAATTATGCACTGTCCTCCTACTATATATACTGCGCACAACTTAAATGCACCACAGGTATGGATGGATAGTGTACTTGATGACACAGAGGTAGGTAGAACAGTGGACTACTGTACCGTACTGCTATATATTATATACTGGTGGTCAGCACAATTCTGCACTGTCCTCCTACTATATATACTGCGCACAACTTAAAAGCACCGCAGGTATGGATGGATTGTATACTTGATGACACAGAGGTAGGAAGAGCAGTGGACTACTGTACCGTACTGCTATATATTATATACTGGTGGTCAGCACAATTATGCACTGTCCTCCTGCTATATATACTGCGCACAACTTAAATGCACCACAGCTATGGATGGATAGTATACTTGACGACACAGAGGTAGGTAGAGCAGTGGACTACTGTACCGTACTGCTATATATTATATACTGGTGTTCAGCAAAATTATGCACTGTCCTACTACATATACTGCGCACAACTTAAATGCACCACAGGTATGGATGGATAGTATACTTGACGACACAGAGGTAGGTAGAGCAGTGGACTACTGTACCGTACTGCTATATATTATATACTGGTGGTCAGCACAATTATGCACTGTCCTCCTACTATATATACTGCGCACAACTTAAATGCACCACAGGTATGGATGGATAGTATACTTGATGACATAGAGGTAGGTAGAGCAGTGGACTACTGTACCGTACTGCTATATATTATATACTGGTGGTCAGCAAAATTATGCACTGTCCTCCTACTATATATACTGCGCACAACTTAAATGCACCACAGGTATGGATGGATAGTATACTTGACGACACAGAGGTAGGTAGAGCAGTGGACTACTGTACCGTACTGCTATATATTATATACTGGTGGTCAGCAAAATTATGCACTGTCCTCCTACTACATATACTGCGCACAACTTAAATGCACCACAGGTATGGATGGATAGTATACTTGACGACACAGAGGTAGGTAAAGCAGTGGACTACTGTACCGTACTGCTATATATTATATACTGGTGGTCAGCAAAATTATGCACTGTCCTCCTACTACATATACTGCGCACAACTTAAATGCACCACAGGTATGGATGGATAGTATACTTGACGACACAGAGGTAGGTAGAACAGTGGACTACTGTACCGTACTGCTATATATTAGATACTGGTGGTCAGCACAATTATGCACTGTCCTCCTACTATATATACTGCGCACAACTTAAATGCACCACAGGTATGGATGGATAGTATACTTGATGACACAGAGGTAGGTAGAACAGTGGACTACTGTACCGTACTGCTATATATTATATACTGGTGGTCAGCACAATTATGCACTGTCCTCCTACTATATATACTGCGCA